>NC_060142.1:336864690-337051691 GCF_021461385.2 Schistocerca piceifrons | reverse complement strand
GAACTGTAATGCATTATTTACAATGAACTTCATGAGGGAATAAATATACTCTGAAGCAGTAATCAGAATCCCCAACTCATTAAACAGATGTCTACCAATAATTGTGGGTGTGCATCACATAATATTCTTACAGCACACTTTTGTGCAATGAAGACTTTCTTTCTTAGAGATGAGCTACCCCAGAACATTATTCCATATGAGATTGTTGAGTGAAAATATGCCAAATGTGTAAACTTTCTGATCTGTCTCTCCCCAAGATTTGCAATGATTCTTACCACAAATATGGCTAACTACGTTGTTTTAGGCATTCCAAAATGTGATTTTTCCAATTTAAATTCTCATCAATGTGGATCCCTAAGAATTTTGAAGTTTCCACCCTGTTCATTATTTTCTCACTATGTACACCTATCATTGATTTACTACCTCTAAATGTGCAGAACTGAATGTGTTGTGTCTTTTTAAAAATGAGGGCGAGACCATTCACAGAAAACCAGTCAATGATAGTTTTAAGAACTCTGTTAATCATTTCTTTTGTTTCTGTGCATATGTTTGGATTGATTACAATACTAGCATCATCTGCAAAAACAACTAATTCTGCTTGTTGTATACTAAGCTGGAAGATAATTTATGTATAGGGGGAAAGTATTGGAGCTAAGATTGAACCTTAGGAATGCCATATGTGATTTCTTTGCGGTCAGAATTATGTCCCTAGACTACATGTTTGAATTATTAAGTACAACTTTCTGCATTCTTTTGTTTATATATGACATTATTCATTGGTTGACTGTACCATCAATTCACTGAAAATGCAAACTGGAGCTATTTTATTATTTAACACTTGTAAAATCTGGTGAGTGAATGTGTAAATGGCATCCTCAGTAGAGCAACTTTTCTGAAACCCAAACTGTGATTAGCTGATGATATTACTGTTGCTAAGCTGAGATACTATCTAGAACACATCACCTTTTCTAAGATTTTGGAAAAGGATATCAAGGGTGAAACAGGTTGGTAGTTATTGACATCTCCCTCATCACCTTTCTTAAAGAGATGTTTATCATCATCATCATATTTCAGTTTCTCTGAAAAATGCCTTGAGTTAGTCATGGTTATTTAAGGTAAGTCTGGGCTTACTAATGGGAACAAATTTTTAGTACTCCACTGGAAAAAAAAACTTCAAAACCAGATGAGCTTTTATTTCTGAGAGAAAATATATTTTTTTTAATTTCAGAAGGAGAAGTTGGTGATATATTTGTATGACTGAATTCTGTGAAAAGTACATTTTCAACATATTATTGTGATTTTGTTCTTGAACTGTTTGTCCCTATGCTTTCTATTATATTTAAGAAATGATTATTAAATGAGTTTGCTACCTGTGAGTCATTATTTATAGCCCTTCCATTCAGTTCAATAGTGACATTGTCTTGTTCTGTGGCTGGTTGTCCTGCCTCTCATTTCACTACATTCCATATAGACAAGTCTGTGGGCAGAAGTGCTGATTTCTGATATTAAGTGCATGTTCCTTGATTTATTAATAACCTTTCTTGGTAAATTTGATTAATAGTTGTAGTATGCATCTACTGCTCAATCCATACTTGTTCTTGTCAAAACATTCATTTCCCTTTTCCTTTCAGGAGATACTTTATCCCACAAGTGATCCACAGTTTTTTACATGGCTGTTTAGCATCCTTTCTGATTAGCTTATGCGGAAAGCTATTTTCATGGAATGATATGAACTTATCGTGGAACAGATTATTTATGTTAACATTTGGTTCATTACAAATTACGTCTCATGTCATCTCCTATAAACTGTTCTTAAAAACATTTGTCTTGAAGTCATTAATAATTCTGTTTCCACTGAGGAGCATCCATACTGTAAGGCACTGTTATTTATCCTAACCAACCGTGCATCATGATCAGAGACAGCATTTTTTTACTGGGTAAACAGTTATTTCTTGCTCTGAGTGTCATCAACAAAAACATTATCAATTAGGGTCCTACTGTCTTTATCCATAGATGTTAGAAAGTCATTTACTCAAATTAAATTGCAGGATCCAAACAAAGTTTCCATATCATTTTTACTATCAGAATCCCTTAGAAAACCTACACTGAAGATACTGCATATCATCAATTGCTTGCTGCTATCTGACAGATAGCACAGCAAGGACTCCAGATTCCTCATAAATAGTTCAAAATTTCCCAGTCGGGGATCTGTAAATGGTTACAATTACAAGTGAACTATTTTTCAGCATTCATTCACTAACACACAATTCTATGCGCTAATCACTACAAAATCCCTGTCTCTATGTTTTTGAACTTGTATTCCGCCTTAAGTACTAACAACTCCTCCTTTTCCCAGTTATTTCTACATGAGTAAGCTGCAATAGTGTAATCTTGTATATGTAACTTATCCAATCATGTGGTTATGTGGGGCTTAAACAGGCATAGGATATTTATCTCTCCAGAACACACAAAACTCTCCAAACAGACAAGAAGCTCTTCTACCTTACTACTCTCTCTTCTAAGGTAACCTTACTTTTCTGTGCATTATTAAACATTTTGTATTATATGAGGTTCACTCAAATGAAACCTTGTCAATGTGTCTACATTTGCCTTACATGTAAGGTGGCAACACATAATTGGGCGTATGGTGGCGTCACCTATTGGTAGAGAGACTGACGTGGTCACCACCCACACCATAATGCATCAACCCTTGAACTTTCGAAAAATCTTTGCACAGTGGGTTCCCCACTAAATGACTGCCAAACAGCGCAATACTCGAATGGCACTGTCTTTGAGTCATCTGCAATGTCATCATGAGGAGGAATACAGCTTTCTGTTGCTTATTGTCACAGGTGACGAAACATGGTATCACCATTTTGAACCGGAAAGCAAGCATCAGAACAAGCAGTGGAAACATGCAACTTCACCACCTCCAAAGAAACCAAAGGCTGTGCAAACCAGTTCTGGTAAGGTCATGATGTCCTCTTTTGACCACAAGGATCCACTGCTTGTCGAGTTCCTGGAACGGGGAACTACCATCAATGCCCAGCATTATCAAGCCACTTTACAGAACCTTAGATGAGCCATCAAGTCTAAACACCGAAGCATGTTGTCCAATGGCATTGTCCTCCTGCACTATAATCCCCGCCCATCCACAGCCAATGCGGTGAAGATGACATTGCAGCAGTTTTTGCGACTACTTTTGAGTATGTGTACTGTGTATAACTACATTTTTGAGTTAATAAAATCATTACCATTACTTTACACCAGTGCCAGGTTTCATTTGAATGCCCCTTATATAAAGCAGACACACTGTGTGTGTGTGTGTGTGTGTGTGTGTGTGTGTGTGTGTGTGTGTGTGTGTGTGTGCTTTCAACAAAATTTGTTACACAAACAAAAACTTCAGGAGTATCAGCACTGTGGGGTTTATAATATCCTAGATCCAATAGGAGAGGAGATGTGGGTAGAAATGAGGTTTTTTTCAGCCCTGCTACATAGGTCACCCAGCATGACAGTTGTGTTGTGTGGGGATAATATAGGCCTGCCTTACAGACCTGTCTGCAGGGCAGCACACAGGTCAAAAGCAAGAATGGTTTTCAAGCCTCCAAATTGTAGTCTGCCCTGCTTGACAGGTGTGTTTTGCTGTAGTAGTACCTGCCTGCCTTATTGAACTACTTTGGATGGCGCGCAACACATCATTGGTGGGGAGGAGGAGATGAACAGAGAGAGGGGGTGGAGGAGACCCATAGAGAGAGTTGGGAGGCGAAGAGTGACAGATAGAAGGAGCGGAGGAGATTTATAGAGAGAGGTGGGAGGGGGACATTGACAAAGAGAGGGAAGGAGAATATAACAGAGAGAAAGGGGACTAAAGAGGTAGATACAGTGAGGATCAAGGAGCAGATGTGTGCAACGTATGTGTTGAATGCCTACACGGGCAAAGCTGTGGGAGAAGGAGTGCATGTTTGTTTTTGTGTGTGTGTGTGTGTGTGTGTGTGTGTGTGTGTGTGTGTGTGTGTGTGTGTGTGGTGGGGGGGGGGGGGGATGGGGATCTTCTCCCAAACCCTTGAATTGATTTCAACCAAATTTGGCACACACACAGCAATATTCACAAGTATCAGCAACGTGGGAATTATAACCTCCTACTTGCAATAGGAGTGGAGACACAGATGGAACTCTTTTCTTCTTCTTCTTCTTCTTCTTCTTCCTCTCTTTTTTTTCAGCCTGCTTTGCAGGACAGCCTACACAGAAGGGGGCAAAAAATGGCTTTCCAACTTCTGACATATAGCTTGCCTTGCTCAACAGGTGTGTTGTGGGAGTAGTATCAACTTGATTTATTGAACTGTTTTGCAGGTGCTACATGTGCAGATGGACATGTGTGGGGGAAGGTTGAGATGGCTAGAGAAGGGGATGAACAGAGAAAGGGAACAACATGGTTGGATATGGAGAGAAGAGGAGATGGATAGGGAGAAGTTGGGAGGAGGACCTGGATAGGGCAAGGGGGAGATGGATAGGGAGAAATGGACTGTAGGAGGTAGATAGATATAGAGAGATATATGGGCAAGAGGAAATGAAAAGGGAAAGGGGAACAGGAGATGGACAGGGGAGGATGTTTGAGGAAGGTACGGACAGGGAGACGGGAAGGAGATGAGCAGAAAGATGGTTTGGGGGAGGGGGGAGGAGGAGGAGAAGAGAGAAGGAAGAGGAGATGTACAGAATGAGAGGGAGGAGGAATTGATGAACAGAAAGGGGGAGGAGTAATTGGGCAGAGAGAAGGAAGTGGATATGGACAGAGGAAGGGGGAGGAGGAGGGGTGCACTCAGAGAGATGAGGGAAGGAAGGGGTGTACAGTGAGAGAGGGAGGAGGAATTGGGTGAAATATATGTATCGAATGTGTACAGGAAACAGCTAGTTAATTATAAATCTCCCTCTCTACACAGGGTGTCCCATTTATCTTGACCACCCTAAATAACTGTTTGTCCAGATGCAAATTACAAAATGTTTCAGGCAAATGTTCTTTAGCCATCAGGAGGACATCAATCAGCATGATTGCCTTCATTGTAGCTTTGTTTTTTACAAAGATGTGACCAGCAGTATGACTTTTTTAAATGGCACCCTGCATTTTTTATTCGGTAATTCATTTCCTCTCCTAAAGACCTATTCATAAAATGTATCACAGTGCACAATTCACTGAAACACAACATTATCAATTACATAACACAACATTGACATTGACGCTCCCAGCGCTTAGTGCAGGCACTCAGAGTAATGGAACACATCCACATGTTGATGTTGACTGAGGACAAATGTAAACATAAGTAGAACACACACCTGTCATTCTGTCAACCATGCAGATACAACCAGCAGCCATCTACAGAGCTGTGACAACACTGAGCTATTGTCATGGAGATATTTACAAAATAGTGTTATTTACTGGTTGAGGTAGGCCCGTGCAGCTGCACCACTGTAATTGTCAAGGATCAACTTAGTTTATTGCATTGTTCTTTAAAACGGACGTTAAATACCTATGCACAGCTTTCACTAACAAATCTCCAATATACAATGTCACCAGGTTGTATAGAAGTTTCTGGATAATCAAATTAGGTTCTTTGTTTATAATAGAGGGAAACATTCCACGTAGGAAAAATATATCTAAAAACAAAGAAGTAGTGACTTACCAAATGAAAGTGCTGGAAGGTCGACAGACACACAAACAAACACAAACATACACACAAAATTCAAGCTTTCGCAACAAACTGTTGCCTCATCAGGAAAGAGGGAAGGAGAGGGAAAGACGAAAGGATGTGGGTTTTAAGGGAGAGGGTAAGGAGTCATTCCAATCCCGGGAGCGGAAACTTGTGTCTGTATATGTGTGGATGGATATGTGTGTGTGTGCGCGAGTGTATACCCGTCCTTTTTTCCCCCTAAGGTAAGTCTTTCCACTCCCGGGATTGGAATGACTCCTTACCCTCTCCCTTAAAACCCACATCCTTTCGTCTTTCCCTCTCCTTCCCTCTTTCCTGATGAGGCAACAGTTTGTTGCGAAAGCTTGAATTTTGTGTGTATGTTTGTGTTTGTTTGTGTGTCTGTCGACCTGCCAGCACTTTCATTTGGTAAGTCACTACATCTTTGTTTTTAGATATAGGTTCTTTGTTTGAATGATATGATCTTCTTCACTGTGGCTTTGAAGCAAACTTGTTCCCATGTGGCCACAAACACTTTTGTAATGTCTGTTAGAGTTATCTGTTATGCTTTCTCCTGAATTTAGCATGCTGTTGAAATGTTCGTCTACTTGGTAGGGCCTGCCCTAATCTAAATTTTTTGAGTTGGACACTGCTACCACCTTTTTTTGTGTCAGTTTGGTTCTCAAAGGAATGACCAGCAACAGTGCTTAGAGTCTGGAGAGAAATTGTGAGAGTAATGAATTTAATAGGATGTGATGAGAGTTTCTGGGAACATATGAAGCAGAGTATGTTGAAAAGTATGGTCTGAAAGCTGTGGGTGTCAAAGATTGGGGAGGGGTCAGCCTGAGAGAATTATTCTTGGTGATGAGCAGTAATACTCCCAGATGGGGGTATAATGTAAGTACTTTAATTAGTTTCCACAGATGGCATAGGGAATATTCAGTTCCAGCTATTGCAGGACAAGGTTTCAGTTTCAGATATGGGAGACTGGAAATGCCTGTCACAGACTGAAAGGATTTTGCAAAGACAGCAGAAACAGTTAAGTAAGGTGTGCACTTCAGTGCAATAACTTTATAGGACTACAGTGTTGAGGGAATTGGGAACCAACGGAGACAACAATGGTGAATTTTTATATACTGGACAGGTCACTGTCAGATAGTGATATTACAATAAATCTAATGGGAGGGCTATCAAGAGCCAGGCAGGCTTTCTCACAAAGTATACATGGAATTGCATTTTAGACAAGATGAAGGTAGTTCATCTGAAATGGCGAGGCAAAATGAAGGCAGGTTCAAGTCGGAGAAAAATGTTTTTAAATCATATTATACTGAAAAAATAATGGATATATTACTGCTGATATTTTTTTTGTGGGCTGTCGTCCAAGGCATAATTCTCTGTGTCGGATGATGGCCTTATGTCCATAACATAAATATTAGTAATGATGCAAATACTGGTCTTGAAAGCTTGCATTCAGTGGAAAGTTTTTTTGAAAGAAGATATTAGACCCTACTATGATAATAAATCAAGAATATTTGCAGACTATTAACAAAGCAGCACTGAAATTGTAAATGTAGAAGGAAGGGTAAGTGACTACATATAATGACATGTAGCAGAGAAGCTTCATGTGTTATTCGTCTGAGAAGCAGGGACTGGCACCTTGAGTAAAAGGTATACTGTGCATCATATGATGTAAGGTAAAATACAATGAGGTGGCGAAAATCGTGGGATTGCCGTATGAACACATGCAGGTGGTGGTAGTATCATGTACACAAGATATTAAAGGGGAGTCTATTGGCAGATCTGCCATTTGTACTCAGGGGATTCACGTGAAAAGGCTTCCAACTTGATCATGGCAGCTTGACAGGAATTAACAGACTTTGAACAAGGAAAGGTAGTTGGGGCTAGATGCATGAGACATTCTACTTCCAAATCTGTTTGGAATTCAATATTCCGTGATCCACAGTATCAAGAGTGTGCCAAGAATACCAGTTTCAGGCATTACCTCTCACCACAGACAATAGAGTGGCTGACAGCCTTCACTTAACAACCAACAGCAGCGGCATTTTTGTAAAGTTGTCAGAGCTAACAGACAAGTTAGAGTGCGTGAATTAACTGCAAAAATCAGTGAGGGATATACAACAAAGGAATCTGTTAGGACAGTGTGGCAAAATTTGGCATTTATGGGCTGTGACAGCAGATAATCGATGCGAGGGCCTTTGCTAAAAGCATGTGATCAGCTGCAGCGTCTCTCCTGGACTCTTGACAATATCAGTTGGACCCTAAAGTACTAGAAAACCATTGCCTAGTCAGATGAGTCCCAATTTCAGTTTGTAAGAGCTGATGGTAGAGTTTGAGTGTGGCACAGATCCCATGAAGCCATGGGCCCCAGTTATCAACAAGGCACTGTGCTAGCTGGTAGTGGCTCCATAATGGTGTGGGCCGTGTTTACATGGAACGGACTGTGCACGCTGGATCTTTGCTTGCAGACCATTTTCAGTCATTCATGAATGTTACGTTCCCAAACAATGATGGAGTTTGCACGGGTGACAATGTGCCATGTCACTGGGCCACAATTGTTTATGATTGATTTGAAGAGCATACTGGACAATTTGAGCGAATTATTTGGGCACCCAGATCGCCCGCATGAATCCCATCGAACATTTATGGGACATAACCAAGATGTCAGTTCATGCACAAAAACCAGTACTGGCAACACTTTCGCAATTGTGAATGTTCATAAAGGCAGCATGGCTCAATATTTCAGCAGAGGACTTCCAACGACTTGTTAAGTCCATACCACATTGAGTTGCTGCACTACACTGGGCAAAAGGAGGTCTGACATGAATTAGGAGGTATCCCATGGCTTCTGTCACGTCAGTGCACAATATTAAAAGTGAAAATAAATAGAAGGAAATGTAAGAGGAAACAGCACCTGAGGTTCAAATAAATGGCTTGTCCATACCACAAGTGATCTGTATCTTCAACAAGGTTGATGCACCACTTATTGTTCCCGAATTATGGTGGAATGGTCTGAGGAACACTGCACATCAGAGTGCTTGTGCGGTTCATCATGGAAGGTGTGTCCAATACCACACACACACACACACACACACACACACACACACACACACACACACACTGATTCCTTATGAACAGTACCCCACAACTTAGCACCTGGGTGTGGGAGAACATGAAAAAGATTAAGTCAGATGGTAGGGTGGGGGGACACATGTGGAGCCAGGAGGGGTAGAGAATGTTTGAGTCACAGGAGATGATAGATATAGGTGGCTTTCAGTGACAGTGGTAACATGTGGGTTAACAGCATTAAAAGTCCTGAAACTGAAAAGGAGGAGCAAGCTTTGCCAACATGAAAACCAAGACATTTGAAGAATGTATTTTTGAAACATGGTCACATGCAGCATCCTACTCACTTGCACTGATTCCCATATATAAAGAAACTTGTGACTGGAAAATATTTTGGTTCCAATGAACAGTTTATGGTATCTGTAGTGGGTATTCTGGAGAACTGGAATTGAACCTAAAGGGTGGAATCTATGTATAGCAAAATATTGTGAAAGTACACAACCTTTGCTCAGAAGAACAATAGCAACTGAGGATCATATTGACTAGACTGAAAACCCACTTCAGCTGTGAATGATGTATCCTTAACTGCATGACTAGTTTCAGAGACCTATAGTTCCATCACCTGGTGTCACACATCAAATGTGTTTGTTAAGTCATAGGTATGGGACAGGTGGGCCAATTACCCACAAAAGATCTAATTCGTGCATATGCCACATTTCAAAGTGCCAGAGCAGTGAGAGGAGTGCGTGCCCCACCAGTATCCAATGAACTAAATGGTGTGGCAGCAGAGGTGACCAGCATATGAACTGTGTGGTTGGGGATGGAAAGAAAATCGTGGGAACTATAGAAGTGCACGAGTGACGGATCATTCACTTACATTATTAAAAGGTGCAGACAATAAAGAGGAGACACAATCACGGTATAATGTGAAACATTCCAGTAATACAGGGAAAAAAAAAAAAAAAAAAAAAAAAAAAAAAAAAATCATACTAAAATGAAACTCCATATTTAAGCAATAAAAATAAATAATACATACAAAATGAAAAACCCCCATACTAAGGCAGTAAAATAGGGTGATGGAGTAGTAAGATCATACAATATATAACACAACTGTCTGTAGTGCTCATTAAGGCAGTAAAATATAAAATAAATCTGCTAACAGTTTAAAATGACAGAAAAACAGAAACCAGCTCTGTGCTAACAAGCCTCAGGAGCATGCACCCATGTGTTGAATATGCCTATGGCTACCTTAGCTTACTCTAGTTTTTATCTGTACTTGTTCTAAAAATAGCCACGCACTTTTGCGTTTATGTTTTATCTGTCTGGTAGTTGACTCCTCGGCACACCGGGCAGCCCATCCAAGCAGTCGCCCTGCCAGGAGGAAGTATGTAAATGGCTCTCACCAAAAAATAGATTTTTCCTTGTATGGCCTGGCTGTTTACCAAAAAGTTATATGTCATCTCCTCAGTGTCTGAGAGCACCAACCTTGCCGACAGGCATCATGTCTGTCACATCAGAGTGCTGTCGGCAGGGAACTATTTTGCTACCTAGTTCATGTGCTCTTGCATTGCCACAAAGGTAGCCATCTGCTCCTCAGGGTCATTCCATGTAAAGTCATCCAGGCCTGACACCCATTATCTATTTGTGAACTGAGATTTGGTGTAATGCTTTTGTATCTAATATCATTAACTCTTGCCAATTTTTATTGCTTTTATATACATTCTGTTGGTAGCAATTGCTGAAAGTTTTATGCAATGCGTTACTTCAAAGCAAACTGTAAAAATTTGAAAATTGGCTGTAGTTTTTAAATAAAAAATGGTAAGCTGACAGTTATCTCCCTGAATATCCTTTCGGGCATGCAGTTTCTGAAAACATGTTAGACTGGTCCAACTAAACTTTTTTAAATTAATTTTATTTAATTTTATTGTTGAATTTTAAAAAATATTTTGGACAACTGCCCCCTCTGGAAAACACTCAAAAAAATTAGAAAGTGATCTACAAATAATAAAGTTTCATCACACAAAAAATCAGTTTTGAGAAATGAATGGCACTGGGGAATATACATATATATATAATATGGTTATAATAGAGGGAAACATTCCACGTAGGAAATATATATCTAAAAACAAAGATGATGTGACTTACCAAACGAAAGTGCTGGCAGGTCGACAGACACACAAACAAACACAAACATACACACAAAATTCAAGCTTTCGCAACAAACTGTTGCCTCATCGGGAAAGAGGGAAGGAGAGGGAAAGACGAAAGGATGTGGGTTTTAAGGGAGAGGGTAAGGAGTCCGCTGGCGTGCCGCCACGATTGTGTCAGCCAGCCTCAACTGCGCGAGGTCAACAAGGTCAAGCGATAAGAGTGATTACATAACAAAACTGTTGCATCCTTGAGCCCCCGGTTCTCGATGTACCCTTGTCCGGTTCTCAGCTATGCTACAGATCAGTTTCATTGAAAATAAATTTATTTATGAAAATACAAAGTACAGTCTCCAACAAATTTTACATATTCACATACTCCTTTACCCTTAACCCAAATGAACACTGATTCATTAAAAGATATTTTTCTCTTATTACGAGTATACAAATACAATGCTGAAGTAGACATATTTGCAAGTTCTGCTATGTGATAGGTACGGTAGGCAATAATGTCTCTATCAACGAAACTTTCAAGTCCTGGAACAGTAGGTACTCCTGTACCTCCACGTACAATGGCTACCGTGAGCCAACCATTACCTTGTGAAAATGTGTCATTAATGTCAATATTGAAATTAAGTCTGCAACCACAGAACACACAAGGTCCGTCGACAAGTGCAGTTGCAGCAACACCCTTCACTGGTATGCGATTCTTCTTGTCTCCAGCTGTTGTGGCTAACTCGATGTTCTCGATGGTTTTATACACTGTCTGTTTAGAACGGCGACGAAAGTCCTGGAACAGTAGGTACTCCTGTACCTCCACGTACAATGGCTACCGTGAGCCAACCATTACCTTGTGAAAATGTGTCATTAATGTCAATACTGAAATTAAGTCTGCAACCACAGAACACACAAAGTCGCGGCGCGCCAGCGGATGGGAGCACCTAGTACGGCTAGTGCTCCCGCCTGGGATAACGCTCCGCTGGCACTGCGAAAATTTTCTAAGTCCACACTACCGCATATACTATATAAGCGAGCGACAGCCGCGCAGAGGCTCATTCGCACTGCTGCTGCTGCACAGGCAACTGCATTGAACGCCGCCATGATGCCCTACAGGAGAATTCGTCGCCGTTCTAAACAGACAGTGTATAAAACCATCGAGAACATCGAGTTTGCCACAACAGCTGGAGACAAGAAGAATCGCATACCAGTGAAGAGTGTTGCTGCAACTGCACTTGTCGACGGACCTTGTGTGTTCTGTGGCTGCAGACTTAATTTCAGTATTGACATTAATGACACATTTTCACAAGGTAATGGTTGGCTCACGGTAGCCATTGTATGTGGAGGTACAGGAGTACCTACTGTTCCAGGACTTGAAAGTTTCATTGATATCACATGTCTGCTTGTGTCTGTATATGTGTGGATGGATATGTGTGTGTGTGCGCGCGAGTGTATACCCGTCCTTTTCCCCCCCCCCTAAGGTAAGTCTTTCTGCTCCCGGGATTGGAATGACTCCTTACCCTCTCCCTTAAAACCCACATCCTTTAGTCTTTCCCTCTCCTTCCCTCTTTCCTGATGAGGCAACAGTTTGTTGCGAAAGCTTGAATTTTGTATGTATGTTTGTGTTTGTTTGTGTGTCTGTCGACCTGCCAGCACTTTCATTTGGTAAGTCACATCATCTTTGTTTTGACTTTAACAACATAAGTACACATAACAATATCCAAATTGAACAAAAATTGCAATATATGAAACAAAATTACACATTATAAAATATAGGGCAACTTGTACATTATATGACATATGAACACTTTCTTACCTCTGCCATAACCAAATTAACTCTATGTAAAAATACATAGCATTTTGTTTATAATATTTAAGCATTTTGTCAAAAGCCAATATTGTCGACACTGCACTAAGTGCTGGTGCTGCAATCTGCATTAAAGTTGGTTCGTAACTACACATGTGACGAGACACTTTGATGCTTAGACAGTATTTTCTTGTATGAGAACCACTTTTCTTCCATAACTTTGAGGACTCGTTGCTCAGAGAATAAGTATGGCCTGTTGCTGTTGTGACAACTTCACACAGAACATGAGAGAAAGAATCACAAGCATCATTATCAGGCCAATAGAAGGACGGGGCTGGTCCACGAGGACATATGAACTTTGCTGTAACATCTCCTCCTTCGCAATTCACCTTCTCAACAATTCCCAAATACCAAGAAGAGCCATATGCACATGCAACATAGCAGTTGGGCTGCACAGTGCATTCTGGCATTAGTGGCAGAAGAGCATCTGAGAAATCACGCACAATAGTAAAATCCCTACCACAGCTCAGCCTTTTTGCTCCCATCTTGGTTGGTGGTATTGGTACAATGTGATGCACAGAATTGTTTTTGCACTTGTTAAATGCTGAGAAAGATAATGTCTGACTTGTACTATTTCATCTTTTGAAACAAAGAGAACTGAAATGCCTTGCAGGTTCTCGTGACAGAATTCAAATACCTGTGAAGCTGTAGGTATTTGACCTTTATAAACTCTTTGAAAACTTGTTTTTGTGACAAGTCTTAACAGTGCCACCAATACCATCACAGGGAGATTTGCCATTGCCGGTAGCAAACAAGGACCAGCTGCACTTTATGTTGAAGTCGTGTTCATGGTAGAAGATATTTCTGAAATTCTTACAATTTTTATATTGTGCAGCACAACCAGCAGTGAAATATTCAATACACAAGATAAATTTCTGGAAATTCACAATTTAAAAAATTCAATATTATCTTCTTAGTCTGGTACAAGAAGGCTACCTCATGTTCTACATCATCAGGAACAATACAAATACTTTTTGCATGCAAATGTGTGTCCTCTTTGTAAGTGTGCAGAGTGCAGCTGCCATTGTTCCAATGGTACCCCTGCAGTTCATCTTGAGCAACAACATTGAGATTTTCACTGAAATCCATTAAAATTAACAGTGATCCTTCATCAAGTGTTTCCTTCTTTATTTTCATACAATCAGATTGTAATTGAGAAAAAAAAGGAAGAGTAAGTTTTTCAATTTTCTTAATTAGTGTGTCACAGAATTCTGATAGAGAAGTGATTTGAACACTTTAGAAGTCATTCTATCAGTTTATGTCCATTCACTGTATTGAACCATCTCATCAGGATCATAGTCTTCTATTTCATTTTCTAAGTGGGTTTGAAGCAATGAACTGGTGGGGCATTTTTCCACACAGACGAAACATATAGGCTTGGCTATTTATATCACATGTTGTTATTTTAATTAGATCTTGGTATGTTTCTTTAATAGAAATGGAATTCAGAAGCAATTTAATGTTTTGGCGGTAAATGCACACACATGCAGTATGTGTTCCTGATGATCCTGCAAGTATACACTGTACACTGTTTTGGTTGAAGAGAAGCAACTTTTGAGAATCCTACTTTGTCTTCAGGATACTTTTTTTTTTTTTCTTTGAGAGAATGCAGTTCAGTTAAATTACTTAAAACAAGATGCTTTTGTTCATGGGTATTTTTGGTGGTGCTCACTTTGTCTTTTTTCCCCCAGGTGTTATTCTTGTGTTTTCATCATCCAAATAAAAACTCTTTACTCTTTGCACGGTATCATGTGACAATGTCTTTCCTCTTTTCTGCTCAGCCATAATTAAATACCCTTCTTCATTAAAAGAGCTCTTGCTTGTCGTACCAAATATTCAGAAACCTGAAATTGGGAACTGACTTTCTGTCAAGACCTAGTTGGTGGCACAAGAGCAAGTAACTGAATTTTTTCACGATTATTTGCATATTGCATATTAAATTTTCTGTTTCATTTTGTCTATGAGTTGGAATTCTCAAAAATAGAACCACTTTTCATCATCTGTAACTATACAACGAAAAAATGGCTTCCTTTTATACTACCGAATGAGCAAAATTTCAGATTTTTTTTGCACTTTTCTATTTGCCTGTTGTTCAACTTGTGGCACCCATCTACCAGTCTTCTGAATCTTTCTCATCTCTCATAGCCAATTGGAAACAGCTTGTTGACTAACATCCAATTGCTCGGCAAGTCGTTTTTGTGTTTGTGAATACCTTCTTTGAACAAGGCTTCCAATTCCACATCTTCATATTTTTTTGGCAGTTTTCCACGTTCCTTGTTCATAACATCGAGGCCACAATTTTTGAAATGCTGAAACCATCATTCACACACATTTTGCGATGGAGCATGTTCACCATAAGCTTCTCTAAGTAACTGGTATGATTCAGCACAAGTTTTCTTCAAATGAACACAAAAAATTAACTCTGCCTGTGAATGCTCTTTGTTCGGTACAAATTTCAACACACTGAACAAACAACACAACGCTACGCACACCTGTTTCCATTTTATCACTCGTGTGAGTGTCTTTCACTTGTTTATGATACAACAAAATGGCACAATGTCAAATCTTTATAGCACACACTGCATTGGTGCGACATCTGTTGTCTGAAATCTGCATTTCATACTTGTACACTTGGTAGATATTTATAATTAACTGGATTGCCTGTCGCACCCTGTGACGTAAGAAACCATGTGATGGGTGGCACCTGACAATTGAGCTATGGAATTCCTAAACTAGATGTCCAATAATAGATATATTCACAGTTGAAGCTGATTTTCAATCTACTTATTGTAAACGTTCATTGCCCAAAAAAGAGACTGCACTGTAGTGCATTTTTTTATCTAAAAATACATAGACTTGCAGTACTAGGCCATGTTGTACATTTATTTCAGTTCATAGGGGCATTTCGATTATGAACAATCTGTTCAGTTTCCATCATAATGAAAGTGTATGTGGCAAACAACATATCTAGCACAAAACGAAACACAAGAGTTTAAAAAAATCATTACCTTGACAGAAACATCACTTGCTACCTGGTTACTGTCATTGTGGACACAAATATAGCTTGAGAAGGTTTCGCCAAGATAAATATTTCTGAAAATAAAGAAAAAAAAAGCTTCTCACAGCTTTGGTAACACATTTCATCAGCCATAAAACACTGGTGCTACATATCTTTTTGGACATAAAATTCATATATATAAGAAGTGAAAAGCAAACAATGGAAAATCCAGAATGGAATGTAACAATATTATGAAAAGGAAAGTTACCACTCACCATATAGCAGAGACACTGAGTCACAGATAGGCACAACAAAAAGACTATCACAAATAAATAAAGCTTTCGACCACTAAGGCCTTCGTCTAAAACAGGCATAGACACACACACAAGCAAACACAACTCACACACGTGACTGTAGTCTCAGGCAACTGAAACCACACTGCAAGCAGCAGCACCAGTGAATGATGGGAGTGGCAACTGCGTGGGGGTAAGGAGGAGGCTGGGGTGGGGAGGGGGAGGGATAGTAAGGCGTGGGCGGTTGACAGTGAAGTGCTGCAGGTTAGATGGAGGGACAGGGGAGGGGGGGGGAGTAGTGGAAAAGGAGTGACGTAAAAAGATAGTGTGATGGTGGAACGATGGCTGTGTATTGCTGGAATGGGAACAGGCAAGGGGATGGATGGGTGAGGACAGTGACTAACAAAGGTTGAGGCCAGGAGGGTTACGGGAATGTAGGATGTATTATTGCAGGGAAAGTTCCCACCTGCGCAATTCAGAAAAGCTATTGTTGGTGGAAAGGATCCATATGGCACAGGCTGTGAAGCAGTCATTGAAATGAAGGATGTCATGTTTTGCAGCGTGTTCAGCAACAGGGTGGTCCACTTGTTTCTTGGCCACAGTTTGTCAGTGGCCATTCATGCAGATGGACAGCTTGTTGGTTGTCATGCCCACATAGAATGCAGCACAGTGGTCGCAACTTAGCTTATAGATCACATGACTGGTTTCACAAGTGGTCTTACCTTTGATGGGATAGGTGATGTTAGTGACCATGCACTGTCCAATGGCATTATCCTCATATCTGCACAAATGCTTTTGGCTGCCTTAGTTGCTGTCACCCCTCCACTGACTGGAGTAGGTGATGGTGGGAGGATGTATGGGACAGGTCTTGCATCTAGGTCTCTTACGGGGATATGAACCATGATGTAAGGGGTTGGGAGCAAGGGTTGTGTAAGGATGGACGAGTATATTGTGTAGGTTCGGTGGACGGTGGAATACCACTGTGGAAGGGGTTGGAGTTGATTTGGGGGAAGAGACCAAACAGCAAGGTCATTGGTCTTAGTGGATTAGGGAAGGATGGGGGAGGAAGTTGTCCATGACCTGTCAGAGGAACAATCCCGGCATTTTCCTGAAATGATTTAGGGAAATCACGGAAAACCCAAATCAGGATGGCCGAAAGCGGGATTGAATCGTCATCCTCCAGAAAGTGAGGTGGGAGGGGTGGGAAGGATAGTGGGCGGATGCACTATTTTCGACAAAGGCCTTGATGACCAAAAGCTTATTTTGTGACAGTCTTTTTGTTGTGGCTATCTGTGACTCAGCATCTCTGCTATATGAGAAGTAGCACTATCCTTTTCATTACATTGTTACATTCCATATTGGATTTTCCACTGTTACAAGTGACATAATCTGTTTTTATAAAAAAGTAATTCAGTATTGTCTTACAAAGCCATCATCTATTTGCTACAAATATAAACTCCTACTAGGTAATAACAGCATAATCGTTGAAGAAAAATATTAACTTTCACAATACCAAAACAGATGAAAACGAGTCCCAGATATATAAGCCACAGAGGTCTTTATTGATACTCAACACAGCATTTAACACAAATTTCACATCAAGAACTGCAGTTAATACTGAATTAGTGAAATAAGCCAGTCGTTCAAGAAAACTTGTAATTACAATATTGTAACTAAATCTTTGGTTGTGCAGAATATGTAATATTTTCCTTGCTCTTCAACTAGGAAAACATCTGAGAACAGCTGACTAGCAGAATGTAATGCATTTTATATAGATCTACTCTTTGTAGTTCTTAAGTTAAAAAAAAAAAAGCTTGCTTATAATTCTAATGACCGACAATAGATTCTTTAACTAACAAAAGATCATATCCACTGTAACTTTTTATAAAAAATGTAAATTTCAAGAAAGTTTTTCCATGGAAAATACATAGAACAGCAGTTTATCAGCAGATTGCTCTATCTGCAAGCAAATACTGTTTAAAAAGTTTTCATGTCCTTTGAATCATACAGACATACCAATTATTCCATCAGAATATCTACTTCTACGCCTACATGCATATTCCACAAGCTATTGTATGGTGCACTATTAGTCATTTCCTTTCCTGTTCCACTTCCAAAGAGAACCAGGGAAAAACAACTGTCTATATGTCTTCGTAGAGCCCAATTTCTCTTATGTTATCTTTGTGGTCCTTGACAAAATGTACACTGGCAGCTGTAGAATCATTGTGCAGTCAGCTTTGAAAGTTGGTCTCTGAATTTTCTCAATAGTGTCGAAAAGAATTTCACCTTGCCTCCAGCGATTCCCATTTGAGTTTCCGAAGCATCTCTGTATCATGTGTGCTGACTGACCATACCTGTAATAAATCCAGCAGCCTACCTCTGAACTGCTTCAATGTCTTCCTTCAATCTGATCTAGTGGGGATACCACACACATTAGCAGTACTCCAGAATGGGTCACACTAGTATTCTGTATGCTGTCTTCTCTACGGATGAACCACACTTTCTAAAAATTCTGCCAATAAACTGAAGCCAACCATTTGCTTTACCTACTACAACTCTTACATGCTCATTTCATTCCATATCGCTCTGCAACATTATGCCTACATATTTAATCGATGTGACTGTGTCAAGCAGCACACTACTAATGCTGTATTTGAACATTATGTAATTGTTTTGCCAACTGATCAGCATTAACTTACATTTTTCTACATTTAGAGCTAGCTGCTGTTTATCGCAACGACTAGAAATATTGTCCAAATTATCTAGTATCCTCCTACAGTCATTCAATGATGATACCTTCCTGTGCATCATAGTATCATCAGCAAACAGCTGCAGATTGCTCCTCACCCTGTCTGTCAGATTATTTAATGTATATAGAGAATAAAAGTGACCCTATCACACTCCCCTGGGGCACACCAGAAGATAACCTTGTCTCTAATAAACACTTGCCATGAAGGACAATATACTATATTCTATTATTTAGGAAGTCTTTGCGTGCCTCACATATCTGGGAACCTATTCTGTAAGCTCATACCTTTGTTAATAGTCTGCATTGGAGAACTATGTCGTATGATTTTTGGAAACTTAAAGAGTATGGAATCTGCCTGTTGCCCCTTCTTCCATTGTTCACAGGATAACGTCAGAAAACGGCAAGCTCACTAAATCCGTGCTGATTTGGGGACAGAAGCTTTTCCATCTGCAGGAAATTTATTATGCTGAAACTGAGAATATCTACGAGGATTCTGTGGCAAACGAATGTTAAGGATATTGGTCTGTAATTTTGCGGGTCCATTCTTTTACTCTTCTTATAAGGGAGTTACTTGACTTTTTTCTGGTCACTTTGAACATTGAGCATGGGGAAAGATTCACAATGAATGCAAGCTATAAGGGACTAATGCAGTAGAGGATTCTCTGTAAAACTAAAATGAGATTCCTTCTCGACCTGGTGCCTTATTTGTTGTCAGCTCTCTTAGCTGCTTCTCTGTGCCAAGAATGCCTGTTACTATGTCCTCCACAAGGACGTCTGTGCAATGGTCAAATGTTGGTATGTTTGAACAATCCTTCAGTGTGAATGATTTCTTAAATATGAAATTTAAAACTTCAGCTTTCCTTTTGCTATCTTGTATTGTCACACTAGACTGGTCAATGAGTGGCTGGATACAAGCCTTTGACCTGCTTAGCAATTTTATGTAGGATCAGATTTTTCTTGATGGTATGACGGTGGTCGTAGATGTACGTTTTGCGCACTGATCTTTTTGCTGCCACATGAATCCTCACTAACTTTTGTCTGTTGTCATTTACACATTCTGTTTTGAACCAAGAGAGTAACAGTTTATGCTTCCACAGCATTTTCCAAATTTTGTGATTAAACTGCAGTGGGTCTTTTCCATGCTTAATCTACCTACTATGCTCATACGTCTCCTCCAGAGCACAATTTACTATAGATTTAAACTTCATCCATCATTACTCTATGTTCATCATAGTGGAACTAAATGATGTCCATTCAGTGTAAGATAACAACAACTGCTTATATGCTCTTTCTAGAAAAAATACTCTTCTAGACTTCTTGATTGATTTATTAACTTTAGTAACCACTGTTCCTATGATGCCATCATGATCACTAAGCCCTGTCTGTATACTGTTGCCATCAATAAGGTCATGCCTGTTTGTAGCTGCAAGGCCTAAAATATTTTCACTGCATGTGGGCTCTCAAACTAATCCTTCAAGACAGTTTTCCAAAAGCTGTGTTCAAAAGAACTTCAGAATATATTATATTCAACTATTTTTTATCCCGCGATATTGATGGAAATTAACACAAATGTGACGATCAGAAAGTGTTTATGTAAACACACTCTGCAAATATATAGACTATTTTTCTACACGTTAACAATGGCAACTGAATCTTTTTTCATAATGTTGTACCAGCTTTCTTATTCCATTCTTACCTCAACACAAAAATGTCTACAGTCTGTCTATTAAGCCAATATCATTATGGTCTCATACAGTTCCACATCCAAGAAATCCACAGGATGTCACGTTACTGGGGACAACAATCGATGTGGCTGCACACTGTGAGACATTCAATGCCGGCTTACCCGAACCCACGAAGCTTCACTGTAACAGCCCCTGATGTGTCATATAACAACTTCTTGAGGGAAAGAGGATTAATTTTCTCTGATTTATAAGATTCTTTAGGGGTGTAAAGGTAATAGAAAGTAGTACTGACATTAAATCAGGAGGCATGCTTTGATTACAGTGTACCACAAATCATAATAGCCAGATATATTTTAGTCCTATTATCAATTACATCATTTTAACAATCACCACAGGTGAGAATACTTCTCTAAAACAGTCTTCAATACAAAGGTTTTGAAGCCTTTCTGGAAGTTTTCTGTTTTCAGAAAAATACCAATTATGCTGAAACTTCCTGAAAGTAAAATCATGTGCTGGACTGAGACTCAAACTTGGAACCTTTGTCTTTTCCGGGCAAGTGCTTTACCAACTGGGCTACCCAAGCACAACTCTTGACCCATCCCCACAGATGTACTTCCCCCCATACCTCACCTCATACCTCCCAGACTTCACAGAAGTTCTCCTGCAAAACTTGCAGGTCTAATACTCTTGGATGAAATGATATTGCGGGGACATGGCTTAGTCACAGCCTGGGGGATGTTTCCAGAATGAAATTTTTACTCTGCAGCAGAGAGTGAGTTGATAATAAATCTGCCAGGAAGCAAGATGATGGCGAAAGTTGTCCGAAATTTGTAAAGCTATAAAAAGTTTGATGTGTAAAGCATACAACAACTTTCACTATCATATTTTAGCAAAAGCTCTTGCTGAGAACCTGACAAATTTCTGGTCCCAAGTGAAACTGCTGAGTTGGCCAAAGGCTTGGTCACCAGTCTGGTGTGGCAATAGAAGACAGCAAAAGTAGTTTTAAAATTCAGGTTGAAGCCATTCTGTCTGAGGATTGTACAAACATTACATAGTTTGACCATCACAGACACACCCGTATGGAAGACACAGTAATAGGTATCCCTGGCATAGAGAAGCAAATGAAAGAGCTGACAACAAATAAGTCACCAGGTCTGGACGGACTCTCAATTCAGTTTTACGGAGAGTACTCGATGGTGTTAGTCCCTTAGTTAGATTGTATCATAAATCTCTTGCCCAGCACAAAGCCGCAAGCAACTGGAGAAAAGAAGAGGTGACTCTAATATACAAGAAGGGTAAAATAAATGGATCCATAAAATTACAGATCAACGTCCTTAATATCAATCTACTGCATATGCTGAGTTCAGATATAATAGATTTTCTTGAGAAAGAAAGCTTCCATTCACAAATCAGTACATACTTAGGAAATGTCACTCATGCAAAACTCAGCTTGCCATTTTCTCACATGATATCCTGTGCACCATGGATAAAGGGCATGAAGCAGATTCAATGTTCCTAGATTTCCAGGAACATTTGATGTGATGCCCCACGGCAAACTTTTAATGAAGGTCTGAGCATTTGCAATCAGTTCCCAAATATGTAAATGGCTCTGAGACTTCTTATGTGATAGAACCCAGTGCATCGTCCTCACCAGGAGTGCACCAAGGAAGTGCAATAGGACCACTCTTATAGTTAAAAACACAAATGATATGATGGACAGATGAGCAGCACTCTCCAACATTTGCCCATGATGCTGAGGTGTGCGGGAAGGTGTCATTGAGTGACTAAGCTTGCTCTAAATATAGAAAACTAAGTCAATGCAGATGAGTAGGAAAAACAATCTTGTAATGGTTAAATACAGCATTGGTAGTGTGCTACTTGACACATGCTGATTAAATATTTAGGTGTAACGTTGCAAGCCAGTATGAAATGGAATGAGCTTATAAGTGTGATATTAGGGAAAGTGAATAGCCAACTAGGGTTTATGAGAATAATTTTAGGCTAGTGTAATTCATCTATAAAGAAGATCACTTATAGAACACAAGTGTGACATATTCTTGAATACTATTTGAATGTCTGTGATCCCCAACAGAATGGATTGAAGGAAATCATCAAAGCAATTCAGAAGCGAGCCACTAAATTTGTTACTGGTAGGTCAATCAACATACAAGTATAACGGAGATGCATCATGAACTCTAATAGGAATCCCTGGAGGAAACACGACATTCTTTTCATGAAAACCTATTGAGAAAATTCAGAGAATCAGCATGTCAAGCTGACTGCGGAATGATTCTACAGCTGCCAATGTAAATTTCTCTTAGCAACTACGAACAGAAGATATGAGAAATTAGGGCTCATATGGAGGCATACAGCAGCCATTTTTCCCTCACTCTATTTGCAAGTGGAACAAGAAAGGAAATGATTAATAATGGTACAAGGTACCCTCCTCCATGCACCACACAGTGGTCTGCAGAATGTGGGTTTAGATGAGAGTATTTTGTAACCTGTCTTCTTTGTATACTAGTATTCCATCAATTCATCAATTAACCGAAGTCTGACACCTGCTTTACATACAACTGAACCTATTTACATTCCATTTCATATTCTTACAAACTGTTACATCCAGGTATTTTTAATAGCTAAACAATTCCAACTGTGACTCTTTGATATTATAGTTTTAGGATACTACTACTTTTTATTTCATGAATATATAACTGTACATTTATGTACATTTAAAGCACAATGCTAATCTTGTCAAGATCTGACTGAATATTTGTGCAGAATCAAACAACTGAAAGTTGAGGATGGAATAATGGCAATATGTAAACGATACATGGCTACTAACCACACAGAGGGGATGGTTGGTTGGTTGGCTGGTTTAAAGGAGGGGGCAAGGGACCAAACTATGAGGTCATCGGTTCCTTGTTCTTAATAAAACAATGCTACAAGTGTGAGAATAAAACGGATGAGACGTATAACACAAAACAGGAAAAAAAGCAAAAACCACAAGAACGAAGGAGAGGCAATGAACCCTAAAAGGAACAAAAGAGGACAGGAAAACAACAGAGAGACATTAGAAACAGAAGAAAGTAAAACAAAAAAGCAGATTACAGTGGGTGGCCGACCATGAGAATAAAAAGGAAAAGCCAGCCACTCTGCAACAAATCCACCCTAAAAGCACTAGGGTGGAGGACACAGAGGGACAGAGGATGTACGCTAAAACCTACATAGAAGTATAAAACCCACTCTCATGAATAAAATGTAAAACTAAAGCTGCTGCTGACGCATCGTCACCCAACACCGAAGGTAGGGAGCTGGGAAAGTTAAAAGCCTGAGCGGCTAAAAGTGGGCAGTCCAGCAAGAGGTGGACGACTATTATTTGGGAGCCACAGCGACACAGAGGAAGATCTTCGCGACGCAGTAGGTAACCATGAAATTAGCCATGTATGGCCAATGCGGAGCTGGCAGACGACAACTAATTCCCTGCGAGAGGACTGCATGGAAGACATCCACACATTCATTGTCTCCTTAATGACACGAAGCTAGTTGTGCGTACTGTTATGCCATTCCGTCTCCCAAAGCCTGAAAACCCTGCAGTGTAAGACAGAATGCAGGTCAGCTTCTCAGATGCCCATCTCCAGAAGCAGTTTCCGCATTGCATGTTTGGCCAGCCTGTCGGAAAGTTCTTTGCTGGGATTCCGACGTGTCCTGGTGTCCACACAAACAGGGCATAGATGGATTCCTGGATGGACACTAGCAGAGGATGGTGAAGGTAGCACTGGTTGATAGCTTGTAGGCTGCTCAATGTGTCAGTACACAGGAGAAATGACGCACCAAGGCATGAACGGATGTGCTCAAGAGCACGAGATATGGCCGCCAGCTCTGCAGTGAAAGCACTGCAGCCATCCGGCAAGGAGTGCTGCTCAATATGACCTCCATGAACATACGCAAAGCCTACATCACCATCAGCCATTGAGCCGTTGGTGTAAACCACATCAGAGCCGCGGAACACGTAAAGAATTGAGAGGAAGTGACAGCGGAGAGTGGCGGGGTTAACGGAGTCCTTAGGGCCATACAAAAGGTCCAGACGAAGCTGTGGCCGAGGCGTACACCATGGAGGTGTACGTGAACGGACCGCAAGTAGAGGTGGCAAAGGGAAGAACTCCAGTTCGGATAGAAGGGATTGCACATGAACCGCAATCGTTAGTCCCGACATGGGCCACCGATGTGGGGGATGGACTACCGCGAGCGAGAAAAGGGGATGGTAATTTGGATGCTCAGGAGAACTACAAATGTATCCAGCATAACTGGCAAGCAGTTGTGCACATCTGATCTGCAATGGAGGGACCCCAACCTTCACCAGTACGCTGGTCACCGGACTCGTCCTAAAAGCTCCTGCCGCTAGTCGAACTCCGCAGCGGTGCACAGGGAGGAGTAAATGCAATGCTGAGGGTGTTGCCGAACCATAAACCACACTCCCATAGTCAATTTGGGACTGGACAAGGGCTCTGTAGAGTCGCACCAGCGTAGAGTGATCTGCGCCCCAATTGGTGTTGCTCAAGAGAATGGAGGGCATTGAGGTCCCGCCAGCACTTACGTTTAAGCTGATGAAGATGAGTAAGCCACATCAATCGAGCGTCGAAAACCAGTCCTAAGAATCGATAGGTTTCTACTACAGTGAGTGGATCTTCATCAAGGTAAAGTTCTGGGTCCAGATGAACGGTACGATGGCGACAAAAGTGGATGACACACGACTTTGCGGCTGAAAACTGGAAACCGTGGGATAGAGTCCATCATTACACCTTGTGGATGGCTCCCTGTAGGCGCTGCTCAGCAACACCAGTACTGGAGCAGCAGTATGATATGCAGAAGGCGTCTGCATACAGAGAAGGTGAGACGGAGGGCCCGATAGCTGCTGCTAAACCATTAATGGCCACTAAAAATAGAGACACACTCAATACAGAGCTTTGTAGGTCACCATTCTCCTAGATATGGGGGAAACTGTGGGAGGCACCAACTTGGACACGGAAAGTACGGAGTGACACGAAGTTTTAGATAAAAATCGGGGTTCCAGAGACCCCACTAATACAATGTGACAAGGATATGATGTGGCCAGATCGTATCGTATGCTTTACGTAAGTCAAAAAAGACAGCAAACAGGTGTTGGTGTCCACAAAAGGCTGTTTGGATGGGAAACTCGAGGGACACAAGATTATCAGTGGCAGACTGACCCGACCCGACTACCGACACACCATACGTTGTTCTGGTTTTCTCGCAGTCCATGTTTCACTACCATACAATGCTGTTCTCCAGATGTACATTCTCAGAAATTTCTTCTTCAAATTAAGGCCCATGTTTGATACTAGTAGATTTCCCTTGGCCAGGAATGCACTTTTTGCCATTGCTATTTTGCTTTTGATGTCTCCTTGCTCCACCCGTCACTGCTTATTTTACTACCTAGGTAGCAGAATTCTTTAACTTCTTCTTCTTCGTGACTATCAATCCTGATGTTAAGTGTCTCTTTCATCTTTCTTCAATTTACTCTCAATCCACATTCTATTACACATTAGATTGTTCATTGTAATTCTTCTTCACTTTCACTCAGGATAGCAATGACTGAAGTCTACAATGTAGGAAAACAGACTACTATTTACTGTGAAGATAACATGCTAAGCTGGAGGCAGGCACAATTAAAAGACACTTACACATAAGTTGTGAGCCACAGCCTTTGTCAGGAATAGAGAAACACACACCATTCACTCACACAAGTAGATGATGATGTAGCCCAACCTTTTAATGGTGAACCTCAGTTGAAGAGGCTATGAGTGTTCTGAATTCTCAACAATAGAGAGAAGCAGCTATGGAAAGTGAACTGGAGTAATTTCATCAAAATGAAGCTTCTGAATTGGTTAAAATACCAGAAACGAAAGAACTGTTAAAGGCACAATAGGTGGTGTTGTTGTCTTCAGTCCAGAGACTGATTTAATTCAGCTCTCCATTCTACTCCATCTTGTGCAAGCCTTGGAATCTCTGAATAACTACTGCAACCTACATCCTTCTGAATCTGCTTAGTGTATTCATCTCTTGATCACCCTCTATGATTTTTACCCCCCACACTTCCCCCCAATACTAAACTGGTGATCGGTTGATGCCTCAGAACATGTCCTACCAACCGGTCCCTTCTCCTAGTCAAGTTGTGCCACAAATTCCTCTTCTACCCAATTCTATTCAGCACCTCCTCATTAATTATGTGATCTATCCATCTAATCTTCAGCATTTTTCTGTAGCCCCATATTTCAAAAGCTTCTAGTCTCTTCTTGTCTACACTGTTTATCATCCATGTTTCACTTCCATACACGGCCACACTCCATACAAATACTTTCAGAAAGGACTTTCTGACACTTAAATCTCTACTTGATGTTAACAAATTTCTCTTCTTCAGAAATGTCTTCTTTGTCACAGCCAGTCTACAATTTACATTCTCTCTATTTTGACTATCATCAGTTATTTTGCTCCCCAAATAGAAAAACTCATCTACGAATTTAAGTGTCTCATTTCCTAATCTAATTCCTCGGCACCACCTGATTTAATTTGACTACATTTCATTATCCTTGTTTTACTTTTGTTGATGTTCATCTTATATCCTCCTTTCAAGATACTGTCCATTCCGTTCAGCTGCTCTTCCAGGTCCTTTGATGTCTCTGACAGAATTACAATGTCGTTGGCAAACCTCAACGTTTTCATTTCTTCTCCATGCATTTTAATTCAACTCCAAATTTTTCTTTTGTTTCTTTTACTGCTTGCTCAATATACAGACCGAATAGCATTGGAGATAGGTTACAAGCCTGTCTCGCTCCCTTCCCAACCACTGCTTCCCTTTCATGCCCCTCGACTCTTACAACTGCTTTTTGGTTTCTGTACAAACTGAAAACAGCCTTTTGCTCCCATTATTTTACACCTGCCACCTTCAGAATTTGAAAGAGAGGATTGTCAAAGGCTTTGTCTAAGACTACGAATGCTAGAAATGTCGGTTTGCCTTTCCATTACCTGTCTTCTGTGAGAAGTCATAGGATCAGTGTTGCCTTGCATGTTCCACCATTTCTATGGAATTGAAACTGACCTTCCCTGAGGTTGGCTTCTACCACTTTTTTCATTTGACTGTAAAGAATTCACGTTAATATTTTGCAACCATGACTTATTAAACTGATATTTCGGTAATTTTCACACCGATCAACACCTGCTTTCTTTGGGGTTGGAATTATAATGTTCTTCTTGAAGTCCGAAGGCGTTTCACCTGTCTCATGGATCTTGGTCACCAGATGGAAGAGTTTTGTCAGGGCTGGCTCACCCCAGGCTATCAGTAGTTCTAATGTAATGTTATCTACTCCCAGGGCCTTGTATCAACATATGCCTTTCAGTGCTCTGTCAAGTTCTTCACACAGTATCATATCTGCCATTTAATCCTCATCTACATCCTCTTCCATTTCAATAATATTGCCATCAAATACATCACCCATTGTGACATTACAGCCTTTATCACTGCGATTTTTAACATGTAAAAGTTTTTTTTCTGTATTCGCGTCAATTTGTGTGAACTTTTAACATATACCAATGAATGTTGTAACCAGATATCTTTGCCGCGCTCCCGAAAAGCGCAGAATATCACGATAGTTATAAACTGTTATACGCTGCTATCGATCAGTAAAAAAACGATGCACCTATGTTTCAAAATAACAATTGCCAATTTTTACTTCTGCAGGGAGCCGCGCCGCTGTCTAGCTGTTCTGTGAATGTGTTGCGAGTCGGACGCAAAAGTATTGTGCTCCATACTGATATAATCATTTTATTGTAAAGTTAAGAGTTTAAGTGATTAAAAATATATGTAGCCACAAACAAGCGAGAATGTATATCGTGAAAAATTCGCTCCACCGCCACAATGGGTGGCCATGTTAATGTAAGTTTCCGTTTCATAATATAATACTTGAAGCCTTGAAGTTTATTGAATTTCAAAGAAAATCTCTCAACCTTATTTTCATTAATTATACTTGTGATAATCTTTTCTGTTTGAAAGATTTATGCAGCTTATGATCCAGCATGTGTTCTGTCGGAACAGGAGGCTGTCGTGACGACATCGTTATAGTATTTATTCCAAGTTCTTTCAGTTCCGTTTATATGTTCGTACAAATCCAATTAGTTGGTCCCTTAGGTTTCTTTCATGTAACTTCTGTCTGTTTTCTCCGCGCGATCTTCCTCCGAAAAAAAAAATTCTGTTCATTTTTTAGTAATTTTCGATATCGCGAATGAGAAAAGACAGCCGCCTCCAGCTCCGAACGGAACACCACGACTTTTTTAACGTTGGAGAGTACCGCACGAATTTTCCGCTAAAAGGTAATAGAATTTCTTAAAGCTAGATCAATTACGCATGTTGCTGCTGTTCTCCGACAAATCTGGTGTGATTAATAGTAATTTATTCTGTCACGACAAAAAGAAACAATTTTATTTTTACCAAAGCAACAAAGCTTTCAATTAAATTACTAAAAATCATACCAGACCATGTATAGACCCCCTCTATATACTCCTTCCACCTTTCTGCTTTGTCTTCTTTTCTAAGGACTGGTTTTCCATCTGAATTCTTGATATTCATACAGGTGGTTCTCTTTTCTCCAAAGATCTCTGTAATTTTACTGTAGGCACTATGTTTATTACCCCTAGTGATATATGCTTCTACATCTTTACATTTGTCCTCTAGCCATCCTTGCTTAGCCATTTTGCACTTCCTCTCCATCTCATTTTTGAGGCATTTGTATTCCTTTTTTCCTGCATTTTTATATTTTCTTCTTTCGTCAATTAAATTCAATATGTCTTCTGTTACCCAAGGATTTCTACTAGCCCTCATTTTTTTACCTACTTGATTCTCTGCTGCCTTCATTATTTCATCCCGCAGAGCTACCCATTCT
Source organism: Schistocerca piceifrons (assembly GCF_021461385.2). Lineage (NCBI taxonomy): Eukaryota > Metazoa > Arthropoda > Insecta > Orthoptera > Acrididae > Schistocerca > Schistocerca piceifrons. Next base: position 337,022,233 of record NC_060142.1, on the reverse strand, counting down.
TCTTCTACTGTATTTCTTTCCCCTTTTCTTGCAACCGTTCCCTAATGCTTTATCTGAAACTCTCTACAACCTCTGGTTCTTTCAGTTTATTGCTGTCACATCTGCTTAAATTTCTACATTTTTGCGGTTTCTTCAGTTTTAGTCTACAGGTCATAATCAATAAATTGTGATCAGAGTCCACATCTGACCCTGGAAATGTCTTGCAATTTAAAACCTGGTTCCTAAATCTCTGTCTTACCATTATATAATCTGAAACCTTCCTCTGTCTCCATCCCTCTTCCACGCATACAACCTTCTTTCATGATTCTTAAACCCAGTGTTAACTATTGATTAAGTTATGTTCTGTGCAAAATTCTACTAGATAGCTTACTCTTTCATTCCTTATCTCCATGCCATATCACCTACTACTTTTCCTTCTCTTCTTTTTCCTACAATCAAATTCCAGTCCCCCATGACTATTAAATTTTCATCTCCCTTAATATCCGAATGATTTCTTTTATGACATCATACATTTCTTCATGCCTATCTTGGCTACAATAATACGTTCACTATGCTGTTCGTAGTAGCTCATCCACATTTTTTTTTTTCACCTACGGCTGCATTACCCCTATTTGATTTTGTAGTTATAACCCTGTATTCTCCTGACCAGAAGTCTTGTTCCTCCTGCCATTGAACTTCACTAATCCCCACTATATCTAACTTTAACCTATCCATTTCCCTTTTTAAATTTTCTAACCTACCTGCCCGATTAAGGGATCTGACATTCCATGCTCCGATCTGTAGAATGCCAGTTTTGTTTCTCCTAGTAGCGACATCCTCCTGAGTAGTCCCTGCCCGGAGATCCAAAGGGGGGACTATTTTACCTCCGGAATATTTTACCCAAGAGGTCACCATCATCATTTAACCATACAGTAAAGCTGTTGCCCTCAGGAAAAATTACAGCTGTAGTTTCCCTTGCTTTCAGCTGTCTGCAGTACCAGCACAGCAAGGCTGTTTTGGTTGATGTTACAGGGCCAGATCAGTTGCCCCTGCAACTACTGAAAACACTGCTGCCGACAGGTTTGTGTGGCCTCTCAACAGATACCCCTCCATTTTGGTTGCGCTTACGGTATAGCTACGTGTATCACTCAGGCACGCAAGCCTCCACACCAACGGCAAGGTCCATGGTTCATGGGTGTTTAACAAAAACACACACACACACACACACACACACACCAAATGTGTTGGAAGACAGCTTACTCAAATGGGGAAGTAGATGAGGAAATATGTGTGACCCTTCCAGATGAAGCTGAAACGCTCACCTAGGAAAAGAGAAGATTTGACAAAGAAAAGTATTTACAGATTGAAACAGAGTGGCTGCTGCTGGAACAGACGTCTGCACAAAACCTTGATAAAGATGAGTACGAAACAGCCTAAGATAGATCACAGTATCTGTTATACAATTAGTAAAGAGGGGGTCACAATAATGGCTGTATGGGTGGATGATTTCTTCATTCTGCCTAAAGAAGAAGATTAAATGAACAATTCTGAAAGACAACGAAAAACCAAATTTAGTATGCATGGCCTAGGAGAGATAAAGCAATACTTGGGTATGAAGAACATTAAAAACAAGAAGACAGAAGTGTTATGCATAGACCAATCATCATACACACAGAAAATTTTGTCAAAGTTTGGTATGAGTGATGAGTGACTGCAAACCCATTCCTATACACCACTGAAACCAGGAGCCAAATTAACAACCAAATAATAAGATGTAGAGTGCAATGAAAATGTACCCTATGTAGAGGCAGTACGCAGCCTTTCTTATTTGTCACAATAATAATGTTGCTTTCACCACAAATTTTATAAGTAGATTCTGCAAAAGCCCAAGAAAGAAACACTGGAAAAATATTACATGGATATTTAGATACCTAGAGGGAACAACAGACTATAAATTAAGATAATATAAAATGGGAAATATAAAATTCAAGGGCTATAGTGATGGAGATTGGCAAAGTGAGTTACAGGACATTCCATTACAGTATGTTGTTTTAGATTAATTGGAGGGCTTATATCCTGTTCCTGTAGAAGACACAAAACATTAGCCATGAGCACTGTAAAAGCTGAGTACATTGCTATGTCACATGCAATTCAAGACACATTGTAGATCAGGACTCTAATAAGTGAGATAGAGCCTAATATCAGTGTGGATTTCACCGAGATTTTCTGTGACAACAAGGGAGCTATAAATGGAACTAAAAATGATGTTACTAATGACAGAACCAAACACATTGATATAAAGCACCATCTTATTAGGGATCACATAGAGCAATGGAATACCAAAGTCGAGTACTGATGCACAGAAGTGACGTCGGCTGACCTACTAACTAAATCCTAGAACAAGGGCAAATTTGAGAAAATAATGAAACAATATGGTTCGACACGTGAAAGTCACATTCAAAATTTTTTCAAAGGGGTGTATTGGGTATGTGTGAACAATATACACAGACAGAAAATAATACACCACCATAGAGGAGATGTGTGACATACACAAAAGTTGGTAGGCATGTTTCTACATGTGAAAGATAATGTCTATAAAATTTCGTGCCAGTAGCGTAAGAGTCGTGCGAGTTGTGCCACTATGAAAAATCGAACGAAGTTTGCTTTAAATACATGTTGTAATGGTTGTGAGAGTCAATGACCCTTGAGATTGAACCTGGTTCATTGATGTGAGTCAAGAATGCCTCACTGAGGTAGAATGTGGTTGTGTAATAGGGTATGAGAAGCTGGATGTTCATTCTGTGATATTGCAGAAAGACTTGGCTGTAATGTAGCCACTGTACATGACTACTGGCAATGGTAGTCACAAGAATGTGCAGTCACAAGGAGACCAGGCTCCAGACAGCCACTTGGCACTATCGTGAAGGATGACCACTGTGTTTCGTGTATGGCTCTGAGGCATCATCCTGCATCTGCAGCAGCATTTTGAGCAGAATTTGGCACCACAGTGACACAATAAATTGTTACAAAGTGGTTACTTCCAGGAACCTTTGAGCCAGATGCTTTGTAGCATGCATTCTACTGATCCCAAACAACTGCCATTTGTGAATTCGGTGTTGTCAAGCAAGAGCTCATTGGATGGTACAGTGGAGGTCTGTTGTATTTTCTGAGGGAAGTTGGGTTTGCTTTGGTGGCTGCGACTGCCGTGTGTCAATTAGCAGGAGGCCAATTGACAGCCTGCCACCAACCTGTCTGCAAGTTAGACACCCTGGACTTACAGATGGAGTTATGGTCTAGGGTGCAATTTTGAATGACAGCAGGAGCACAGTTGTGGTTATTCCATGTAACCTGACTGCAAATCTGTAACATCAGTCTGGTGATTCGACCTGTTGCGCAGCTATTCATGAACTGTATTCCAGGGGTTGTTTTCCAACAGGGTAAAGCTCGCCCATATACTGCTGTTGTAATCTAACACACACTACTGAGAGTCACACACTGCCTTGGCCTGCTTGATAATCAGATCTATATCCAACTGAGCACATAAGGTACACCATCGGACAGCTCTAGTGTCATCTACAACTAAGATTAACCATACTAGTATTGATCGACCACGTCCAACAGGTATGGAACTCCATCCCACAAACGGACATTCGGCACCTGTACAACACAATGCATGCAAGTCTGCATGCTTGCATTCAACATTCTGGTGGTTACACCTGTTATTAATGTGACAGCGTTTCACATTTCAAAGGCTTATCTCACACTTACATTAACCTGTGACCTGTGATCTTGCAATGTTAATCACTTAAATATGTTACCTAGAGAATTGTAACGTACTATGATAGTTGTTACTCACCAACGTGTGCATATGTGTATCTATTGTTGACGAAGGCCCATGGCTGAAAGCTTTAATTGCGAGTGTCTTTTTATTGTGCCTATCTGTGTCTCAGCATCTCTGCTATATGGTGAGTAGCAACTTTTTCATAATATTGTTACATTCCAGCCTGGATTTTCCATTGTTTGTTTTTTACTTAGAGAAATGTATTTCCAAAATTTCATTACTTTGCATTAAATATTTTTGGTGTTGCAATTTTTTTCTGCCCATATATTTTGTATGTGTGTATATGTTGGCTGCACAGTACACTGCACAGAGTCTAGTAGAGCTCCATGACTGTTCTGTATACTCTGCAGTGTTACCTTAACTACGTACTGTAATGCGAGGCTCTTATGTAATTGCCTTATTCATGCAATTTTGTATTCATAATTACTTATTTTTTGTGCTCATTCTAACACTATTGCAATACCATCACTGGTATATTCTACCCCATCAGAAGCAAGGCCAACCGTGACATTCGGTTAATGTGACTGCAATCACTGTATGACATTTACCTGGCTATGAGCACTGTGCAGCTTTGCTTTCATATGAAGGGGTGCTATGAAATTTTAGCCAAAGGCAAGAGACGCCACCTACTTACAGATACTGCTCAGTACAAGATAGCCAGCATTTAAGACTGCTTCGTAAGTGGGACCATCTAGTTTCTCAGTGGGGTGGTGAGGGGTGAGGTCGGGTGGGGTGGTGTGGGGTGGGGAGATGCGGAGTGGGGTAGGGAGAGGAGATGAGAGGTGGGTTGGGTGGGGGGTGAGGGGTGGGAAGTGGGGAGTGGGGAGGTGAGGTGAGGGGTGCGGGGAGGTGAGGTGAGGGGTGCGGGGAGGTGAGGTGAGGTGAGGTGAGGGGTGCGGGGAGGTGAGGTGAGGTGAGGGGTGCGGGGAGGTGAGGTGAGGTGAGGTGAGGGGTGCGGGGAGGTGAGGTGAGGTGAGGGGTGCGGGGAGGTGAGGTGAGGTGAGGGGTGCGGGGAGGTGAGGTGAGGTGAGGGGTGCGGGGAGGTGAGGTGAGGTGAGGTGAGGGGTGCGGGGAGGTGAGGTGAGGTGAGGGGTGCGGGGAGGTGAGGTGAGGTGAGGGGTGCGGGGAGGTGAGGTGAGGTGAGGGGTGCGGGGAGGTGAAGTGAGGTGAGGGGTGCGGGGAGGTGAGGTGAGGTGAGGGGTGCGGGGAGGTGAGGTGAGGTGAGGGGTGCGGGGAGGTGAGGTGAGGTGAGGGGTGCGGGGAGGTGAGGTGAGGTGAGGGGTGCGGGGAGGTGAGGTGAGGTGAGGGGTGCGGGGAGGTGAGGTGAGGTGAGGGGTGCGGGGAGGTGAGGTGAGGTGAGGGGTGCGGGGAGGTGAGGTGAGGTGAGGGGTGCGGGGAGGTGAGGTGAGGTGAGGGGTGCGGGGAGGTGAGGTGAGGTGAGGGGTGCGGGGAGGTGAGGTGAGGTGAGGGGTGCGGGGAGGTGAGGTGAGGGGTGCGGGGAGGTGAGGTGAGGGGTGCGGGGAGGTGAGGTGAGGGGTGCGGGGAGGTGAGGTGAGGGGTGCGGGGAGGTGAGGTGAGGGGTGCGGGGAGGTGAGGTGAGGGGTGCGGGGAGGTGAGGGGTGCGGGGAGGTGAGGGGTGCGGGGAGGTGAGGGAAGGTGCCACCCAAAGTCACCATGAGTACTGGTGCAACATTATTACTATTTACAATTATGGCCCCACTATTCAGATGGCTCTGACCCTCAGGTATGCTGTCTGAAGGGATCACACCAGACTCTGGCATACAAACCAGCCCACGGATGGCCTTCATGGTGCTGCGATTGCTATTATCCTGCCTAACATGGTATTTTCTGGTGTCCTTTATTTGTAATAGACTGAACTCTGATGTGGCTTGGGTTGTACTTTGGGAATACTGACTTCAGTTCAATTGAACTGTTCTTTGTAACACCTTTGTGTGTGTGTGTGTGTGTGTGTGTGTGTGTGTGTGTGTGTGTGTGTGTGTTTAATTGTGAATGAACTCCTCAGTGCAGGGGTGCAGATCACCTTTTACAAAAATCCATTTATACCTACCTATCCATTAACGCCTAATGCACAACAATACAGTAAGTCATCAGAACACAAAATAGTGGCTTTTTCTCTGCCTTTTTTTGTTCCTAAGTACAGCAGTGAGCTCAATAATGTGGAACGGAAAATTACTCATAGATGAAGGAAACCTGTGCTCTGAATGCCACCCTCACCTTCCCTTTTCACTGTATGTGTGTGTGATATAAACAGACACACATCTTAATGAGAGCTTTGAGCAGCCGCTGGTGAAGTATCAGTGCAGCAGGGAGTCGCATATTTAGCTTTCATATTTGTTTTGTAGTTTGATTCTTAATTTCTTTCCGAGTGTGTGCACTTGCATATTTAATTACATAAAATCCTTGCATATTCTCGTATTTGAGAGGAGTTACATTGTTTATTGATAGCTGTAAATTATAAATTCGCAGAGTTGTTAGTCAGTTGTTTGTTTTGGACAGCCAGTGCTTTCAGTTTATTTTGTAGAGTCAGTCAGCAGCAGACAGAGGCCAGTGCTGTTTCATCTGTGTTTGCAGAGTGACATGTGCAAGCAGCAGTAGCAGAAACTAGTCATATATTCAGTTTTTCGTATAAGTTCCGCACGTTTAATTCAAATTACTTTGTGTGTGTGTGCTTGCATGGTGAAATTGTTTGGAACTTTGCGTATTTTTGGATTAGAAAGGGGTAGTATCAAATTTTAATAACAGTAGAGTGTAACATCGCATAGGCGGTTGTCATTTGTACTAAGACAGGGGTAGGATTGCATTGTAATATCTGCATAGTGGTGTAGTCATGGTCATTTGATTGCTTTGATCATAAGTAATTGTTCATACATCGCAGCTCAATCTAGTGCTGGTGACCCAACTATGCAGTCACATATTGCTGTTTCATCTGTTGCGAGCAGCTGAGCGTGCTGTTGGCCACGGTCAGCCGCATTCAGGCTGCTGCCTCGAGGTGCAGCGATGGCGGAGGGTCTGGCGCGTCGCTTGAGACACCTCAGGTGTAGCTTGCTGCATCCGCTGACTCAGCTGCTGAGGCACCTTCTTGTGTACCCGGCACGTTGGGGACGCCCTCACCTCAGGGTGAGTGGTGGACTGCAACGTGTTCGAGTCGCTTGAGGTGGAGGGTCAATGTGGAGGCTGGCCGCCTGGCCTCGCCCGTTCATCCTGTCAGTGGGCAGGTGGCCGCTCCTTCAGCAGGGCCCGAGCAGGCACACGGGGGCAAAGGCTTGCTGGTTATTGGGAGCTCCAACGTTAGGCGGGTGATGGAGCCCCTTAGGGAAATAGCGTACAGGGCTGGAAAGAATTCTAACATGCACTTGGTTTGTCTGCTGGGGGGCTTCATCCAAGATGTGGAGGCGGCCTTGCCTGCGGCTATCGAGCATATGGGGTGCAGTCGTCTGCAAGTAGTTGCTCACGTCAGCACCAATGATGCCTGTCGCTTGGGTTCTGAGGTGATCCTTAGTTCGTACAGGCGGCTGGCGGATTTGGTGAAGACCGCTGGCCTCGCACGCAGGGTGCAAGCAGAGCTCTATCTGCAGCATCATTCCCAGAGTGGATTGGGGTTCTTTGGTTCAGAGACGAGTGGAGTGTCTCAACCAGAGGCTTCGTCGAATCTGTGACGGTCTTGGCTGCAGATTTCTAGACTTGCGCTATTGGGTGGGGAATTGTAGGTCGCTCCTAGATAGGTCAGGGGTGCACTACACAAAGGAAGTGGCTACTCGGTTAGCAGAGTACTAGTGGCATGCACATGGGGGATTTTAGGCTAGGCAGTAGTGCGAGGTGTCCTGATGAACACTCAGCAGTCGACGTGCAGGCAGGGAAATCCGGACACGCTCAGTGTAAAGACACTTCAGCTATCAAGATATTGGCAGTAAATTTTCAGAGTGTTCGGAATAAAGTTCCTGAATTTACTGCCCTTCACGAAGCATGTAGCGCACAAATTATTCTCGGGACTGAGACCTGGCTGAACCCTGAGATAGGAAGTTCTGAAATAGTTTAGCGAGGGTTGGAACGTGTATCAGAAAGACAGATTAGACACCGTAGGAGGTGGTGTCTTCATTGCAGTTGACAAAAATATTGTGTCCTGAGGTCGAAGTAGAGTGTGATTGTGAAGTTATCTGGACACGTTTAACAGGGCTAGGAGATATAAAGTTAATTGTTGGATGTTATTACCAGTCACCAGCTTCCAGCGTGACAGTTCTAGAATCATTGAAAGGGAGTCTACATTCTGTATCGCAGAAGTACCCGGATCATGCTATATTAGTCGGAGGCGACTTCAACCTACCTAGTATAGACCAGGATGTCTATGGATTCATTACAGCTGGTACAGACAAGCCGTCGTGTGCATTGCTTTTGAACACATTATCCGAAAACTGTCTTGAGCAGCTAAATTGGCAGCCAACGCGTAATAGAAATATTTTAGATCTGGTAGCCACGTACAGACCTGTGTTGGAACAGGGTTTAGTGATCATGATGTTGTCATTATGACTATGGTTACGAAAGTTAAAAAGTTGGTCAAGAAGGCCAGGAGAGTATTCTTACTAGAAAGAGCAGATAAGCAGTTGTTAGCATCCTACTTAGTAAATGAATCCGGAACGATGGACGTGGAAGAATTACTGGCAAATTTTAAACACATCGTAAATCACGCATTGGAGAAGTATGTGCCGAAAAAGTGGGTTACGGACGGAAAACACCCATTGTGGTTTAACAGCGCAATTCGGAGAATGCTCAGGAAGTAAAGACAGTTGCACTTGCGGTACAAGAAAGATCGGGAGAATGAGGACAGGCAAAAGTTAGTAGAGATTCATGCTGCTGTAAAAAGAGCGATGCACGAAGCACACAACCACTACCACCGTCATACCTTAGCAAAAGATCTTGCTGAAAACCCAAGGAAATTCTGGTCTTACATAAAATCGGTAAGCGGGTCGAAGGCTTCCATCCAGTCACTCACTGATCAGTCTGGCCTGGCAATGGAAGACAGCAAAATGAAAGCTGAAATTTTAAATTTAGCATTTGAGAAATCTTTCACACAGGAGGATTGTATAAACATACAGCCGTTTGTGTCTCGTACAGATTCCTGTATGGAAGACATAGTGATAGACATCCCTGGGTAAAGTAGCTGAATGGGTTGAAAATAAATAAATCACCAGGTCCTGATGGGATTCCAATTCGGTTTTACAGAGAGTACTCTACTGCATTGGCTCCTTACTTGGCTTGCATTTATCGTGAATCTCTTGCCCAACATAAAGTCCCGAGCGACTGGAAAAAAAGCGCAGGTGAGGCCTGTATATAAGAAGGGTAGAAGGACGGATCCTCAAAATTACAGACCAATATCCTTAACATTGGTTTGTTGCAGGATTCTCGAGCATATTCTCAGTTCAAATATAATGAATTTCCTTGAGACATAGAAGTTGCTGTCCATGCATCAGTACGGCTTTAGAAAGCATCGCTCCTGTGAAACGCAACTCGCCCTTTTTTCACATGATATCTTGCGAACCATGGATGAAGGGTATCAGACAGATGCCATATTCCTTGACTTCCGCAAAGCGTTTGTCTCTGTGCCCCTAATAGAACCCAGTATGTTGTCCTCGATGGTGAGTGTGGTAGGTCCGCTGTTGTTTTCTATCTACATAAATGATCTTTCGGATAGAGTGGATAGCAATGTGCGGCTGTTTGCTGATGATGCTGTGGTGTACGGGAAGGTGTTGTCATTGAGTGACTGTAGGATGATACAAGATGACTTGGACAGGATTTGTGATTGGTGTAAAGAATGACAGCTTACTCTAAATATGGATAAATGTAAATTAATGCAGATGAATAGGAAAAAGAATCCCATAATGTTTGAATACTCCATTAGTAACATAGCGCTTAACACAGTGATGTCGATTAAATATTTGGGCATAACACCGCAGAGCGATATGAAATGGGACAAGCATGTAATGGCAGTTGTGAGGAAGGCGGATAGTCGTCTTCGGTTCATTGGTAGAATTTTGGGAAGATTTGGTTCATCTGTAAACGAGACTGCTTATAAAACACTAATACGATCTATTCTTGAGTACTGCTCGAGCGTTTGGGATCCCTATCAGGTCGGATTGAGGGAGGACAGAGAAGCAATTCAGAGGCAGGCTGCTAGATTTGTTACTGGTAGATTTGATCATGTGAGTGTTACGGAAATGCTTCAGGAACTCGGGTGGGAGTCTCTGGAGGAAAGGAGGTGTTCTTTTCATGAATCGCTACTGAGGAAATTTAGAGAACCAGCATTTGAGGCTGACTGCAGTACAATTTTACTGCCGCCAACTTACATTTCGCGGAAAGACCACAAAGATAAGATAAGAGAGATTAGGGCTCGTACAGAGGTATATAGGCAGTCATTTTTCCCTCGTTCTGTTGGGTGTGGAACAGCGAGAGAAGATGCTAGTTGTGGTACGAGGTACCCTCCGCCACGCACCGTATGGTGGATTGTGGAGTATGTATGTAGATGTTGATGTAGAGATACTATGGGTAAGACAAATAGAACATGAAAATAATTAACTATGCATACAAGTGCACACTTAAAAATGTCAATGTACAGTTTGAAAAAAAGTAGTCCTGATTGTCACAAGAAACAAAACTTTATGAGAGCAGGCTGCACAATGTTAACCAAGATCAATAATTACCCAAAACTTTGTGGTAACAGGAGAAACTGTCCAGCAGCTAGTGTCTCAACACTTGATACAGAAGTAATGTCATGCTTCAGATCATTGTTGAACAGGTTTCCTGGCAGATCTTTCGCATCACTTGTCACGATTAATGGACTTGATAAAGTTGGTCTTGTAAGTCGCATAACTGTAAGGAAGAACAAAAAATATTAGATAAGAATACCGACAGCAGAAATTACTGCACCAAATATGCAATAAAACATTGAAATTTGTGGCATGGTGTTTAGTATAAGCACAACAAACTTTAACGGAGTGTTATCTCAGATTGTGTTGACCATACACAGTCTGGAGCTTGAACTGTATAATTTGAGGACAATATAATTTTACAATTGTGCCATTCATTACTTTGTTATACAAATATATAAAGAAAATATACGTAATACATCTTGGAGAATAAATGGTAGTTATTCTGTGTTAACCCTTGAGTGGGTGCATCTATATGTAAAGCATGCCAACCACAAATAACATTGTCTTGTACTGTTCTATTGTTGTTTTACAATTGTAAGCCCCTACCTATTCCTTCACTATAGCTTCAGCTAAAACAGTGCTAAGTGAGCAGCGATAATATAAAGTAGGTGAGAAAAACTTTATGATCCGTGCAAGGAAAGATCCACATTCCCACCCAGCAGCAATAACTCACAATGAGGCAGTTGTCTGCAAGCTAATTATAGTTGGAGTTAACATTGATTTAGTCATTGTATGTGGCAACAGAACAATATAATGACAGTTTATTTTATTCTTGTTTGATTAAAGAGTGATATAGCTCATATAATGTAACTTTATTTTATCATTTTTTAATCAAACCAAGATTAAACAGTAATTTTGCTCATACATGCTTCTCTTGGTAACATAAAAACAGCTATTCTTTACATGTGTACAAAGTGCACCACACATCTGCTCATATTGTATAAAACCAGACTAATTACCAAAATACTACAAACATACCAATAAAAATCCTTTTCAAACATGACAACAGCTCCTTTATGATAACTTTGGTGCATGATGTTTCCCTTATACAGTCAGTAATCTTACAACAAAGTGAAACTATAAACATACAATCACTTTTGAATAACTGTGAATTGCCACACAAGGATAGAGATTGTTGTTGCTATTGTCCGTTTAGTTACTGTAGTGGAACTACCATTCGGGATAGGAAAAGTCAGTATTGGTGCAATATTTTTGAGCGCGTAAGTTACAGCCAGGCGCGGGCCTTTTTACAGTGAGTTATGCTCACCAGCAGCTGCATAGTAAAATGGAGGCTACAGGGGCATAAAACTGCCGGAAAAAGTACACACAGTGTTTTGTATGGCGCAAGTCACAGGTAGAAGAGGCCCACTGGCCAACGTAAGTGTTATGAGTATGTGACACAGAGTGGCGCGTTTAGCAAAACAGAGGTGCATAGCCACATGTAAATAGGTGCCAGTTCACTAACAAAGCATTCAAGTGTTACAGCTCTCCTGGACGGCGGGGCATATCACACCACCAGCTACACACAGCAGCAGATGGGGTGCCAGCATTCCAGTCCACGGCAGGTCGTTGGTTTGACCCTCTGAGGCCAATGCAGGGTCCGTAGCCAACCAGCGGCGGGCCACGCCACGACTTGCTACTGCGGGCAGTCTTGTTGGCTCCCAACACATGCTGGAACCATCCCGAGGCAAGGGCCGTAGATTCGGACGCCGGATCGTGGGCGCTTGTTGTCACTGCGATCTTAACCACGACGGTGAAGAAGCACGCAGTGCGGCTCCCAGCGAACGCCGCTGACGCAGGGATGAAGACCACCGAGTCGACTGCCAGCGCATCCTGAGTCGCGGCTATACAAGGCCGACATACAGCGGAGTGTTGCACGGGTCACTGAGGCAGCCATTCCGCACCAAGCTGTTTCACAGACAGCAAAGTGGTGTCCTCAACATTGTGGGACCCAATGATGCAGACCGAGGGGAATGTGGCACTGTAGTTGTAAACAATAAATCACTTGGAAAGCTCGGATAAGTATTAATAAGGTGCCTTCTCCCTCTTCCCACTACTTTTGGTGTTGCTGTTACATTTGGTGTCAGAAGTTGCTACTACATTACTCATTAAAGCTCTAAACTTACTTTTAAACAATAATTTTTTGACGCTTTATCCCTGCACAGGGATGAGATTATAACGATTCAAAGCTGTCACAAATGAAGTAATTAATGTTTTCTGTCAAACCAGCTCTTTTAGTCTAATGTAAATCACAACTGGTATCTTTTTGTTTGATATCATTTGTGTCTGCTGTCTATTAGGTAGTTTACTAGGCATTAATGAAGAGTTAAACACCCACTGTATATTACAAATAGCTCAAAACCTAAAACTTGTATACTTCAATTTGAGTGTAAAATGAGCTGAGTGTTGGGTGTAACAAATATTCACTAAACAATGATGTATCATATAAAAAGATAATAGCTACCTGAGAGAAAGCCACTGCATTATTTACATTTTGTATATGTTTATAACAGATTACACTTTACTTAAAAGAATTACAGTAAAAGAAAATCATATCAATTATATCATCTTAATATGAAATAATGATTGATAATACATAATTGTTGTGGTATTCAGTCCAAAGATTGGTTTCATGCAGCTTTCCATGCGAGTCTATTCTATGCAAGCTCTTTCATCTATGAATAACCACTACACCTTACATACACTTGAACCTGCTTAATTACTGATCTCCAATTTTATCCCACACACTTACCATCATTGCCAAATAGACAATTCCTTGATGCCTTGAGATGGGTTTTATCAATCAATCCCTTACTTTAGTCAAGTTGTACCATAAATTTCTTTTTGCTTCAATTCAGTTCAGTACCTACTGATCAGTTATTCACTTTACTCATCTTATCAGCATTCTTCTACAGCTTCATATTTCAAAAGCTTCTGATTTCTTCTATCTGAACTGCTTGTCATCCTCATTTCACTTCCATACAACACTGCACTACATACAAATGCCTTCACAAAAGACTTCCTAACAAGAGATATTAACAATTTTTTTTTTCAGAAATGATTTTCTTGCTCTTGCCAGTCTCCATTTCACACCCTTTCTACTTTGGCCCTCGCCAATTATTTTGCACCCTGTATAGCAAAACTCATCTACATCTTTTAGTGTCTCGTCTTCTGGTCTAATTCTCCTGGCATTGCCCGATTTAATTTGACCACACTCCATTACCCTTGTTTTACTGTTATTGATGTCAATCTTACCAACTCTTTTTAAGACATTCTAATTCCATTCAGCTGCTCTACCAAGTCCTTTTCTGTCTCTGACATTATTACAATATTGTCTGCAAACCTCAAAGTTTTTATTTCTTCTAGTTGGTTACCTTTACTGCCTGCTCAACATACATGCTGAATAACATCAGGAAATCATTACAAACCTATCTCACATTCTTCTCAACAATTGCTTGTCTTTCATCACCCCCAACTCTTATAACTGTAGTCTGGTTTCCACAGAATTTGTAAGTAACCTTTCACTCCATGTATTTTATCCCTGATACTTTCAAAATTTCGAACACTGTCTTGCTGTTACTACTGTCAAAAACTCACTCTAAACTAATAACCTGTCTGGTTAGTATCAACACAACTCAGTTGTTACCCTATTTCTCCGGAATTGAAACCGATCTTCCCCAACATCAGCTTCTGCCAGTTTTTCCATTCTTCTGCAAACACTTCATGTTAGTATTTTGTGACAATGACTTTTTATCTTATGGCTCAGTAGTATTAACACCTTCCAGCATATGCTTTCTTTGGAACTGAAATTATTACACTTTCCTTAAGTCTGATGGTATTTTGCCATTCTCGCATACCTTGCACACCAAGTGGAATAGTTTTGTGAATATCTCCCAATGGTCTCATTAATTCTGAGGGAATGACATACACTCCAGGGGCTTTATTCAACTTCCATCTTTCAGTGTTCTCAATTTTCTCTCTCAGTATTGTATCTACCATCTCATCTTCATTTACTTCATCTTCCCTTATGATTGGCTTCCCATGCATGTTCTTGATTTACGAATATTCTTAATAGAAGCATATCTAAATGTGAAATTAGCTCTGTAGAGTAGACAATACCAACAAGAACAAAGAATAACATAACAACATCCTTTCCCAAGGCTTTAGTTACCAACCACCACAACCAGAAATAAGGAACTTCTCCCCCAAAGTCTCTCTCATCCTTCCCAACTTAGTATTCTGCCACCCACCCTACCTACAAACTCTCACACTAGTCAAGCTGCAGTGACAGTAAAATCTAAATGGCCATGCAATGTAACCACGTAAGTCAATGCATTTATTTGCAGTCTGTTGTTACTCTACACAAGACATCGTCAACAGCTCAACAATGTTTTCATTCTCGTTTATGCACCTATTCATCACCCAGTGCCTCAATGCATGCACTGATTCAGCTGGGAAGGGTGTCATGAGCCGTTGAACAATCTGCTGAGACAAGCTATCCCATATTTGTTGGAACTTGTCCTTAACATCCTGGATACTCGCAATGGGACGGAATCTGCATCTGAGGTAGTCCCTCACATTCTTCTGGGGTCAGATCTGGGAACCCTGATGGCCATGACAATACCTAAACACCACACAGACAATTCATTGACACACATGCCATGCATGGACAAACACTGTCCTATTGAAAAATGGCACCATGATACTGCCACAGGATAGGTAAACATATGAGGACACAGGACATCTGTGACATACTACTGTGTCATCAGAGTTCCACCAATCACTACTAAACATGACCTGAAGTCATACCCAATACTCTCCAAAACATTGAAACCTCCACACAGGTTGCCACTATACTTGCTGACAATGGACATTCAGGGTAGTGCAGAACTGCAATTCTAAAATGTAAACTTTCACGGTCGGAAATATCATGTCCATTATAATTATCCGGGCTGTTACGCCGTGGTCGGTTGATGAATTCTGTGGTGATTCCCAACGTTTCATCTCCGACTGCGGGAGACATCTTCAAGGGGGTCCGTAGCTTGATGGAAGGTCCAACACACACACTGGCTCGCTACTGACTGCCGCTAAATTCCGTGTCCGTGTCCGTGGGTACCACCAAAAGAACTGTTTCTAAACGTTTGGAAGAGCACAAGGGAAATTGTAGAAGAGGAGAAACGGAACGATCAGCTGTTGCGGAGCATGCTTTCCAGCCAGGGAACCACAATATTCGTTTTGAGGAGACGCAAGTACTAGCGGCCACGAGCGGATACTACGAAAGGCTCTACAGGGAGGCAATCGAAATCGCTAAACACCCAAATAATTTCAACCGAAAGGAGGAGGGCGTCAGATTAAACGGTATATGGATGCCGGTGTTAAAGAAGATGTGTACCACTCGTCCACTACTGGGTGATGGCAACGGCGATCGACGGCGACAGACAGCGGCCAATTGCACTGACGTTTTCAAAACACGTGACGTCACGCCGCAGCGCGGGGGCGCGCGGACACGGAATTTAGCGGCAGTCAGTAGCGAGCCAGTGTGTGTGTTGGACCTTCCATCAAGCTACAAACCCCCTTGTAGATGTCTCCCGCAGTCTGAGACGAAACGTTGGGAATCACCACAGAATTCATCAACCGACCACGGCATAACAGCCCGGATAATTATAATGGACAGAACTGCAATTCATCACTGAACACAATGTGACACCATTAACTGGCTGTCCACATTTCCCTGTCATCACTCCAAAAAAAAAAGCCCTTTGTGTTATTGTGTTAATATAATTCTGTGCATGGGACATTAATTTCCTGGTTCAGATGCTACTAATATATGACCAAGGGGGTGAGTTTACCAAGAATGTTGAGACACAGAATGTTTCAGAAAGTCTGTTACTTGTTCTCACTTGACAGGTGCAGATTGGAGTTATGATGTGCTTGGATTACAACAATCCTCTCTCATATCTGAATGCTGTAGAAATCTGGATATTGTATGACTGACCATCCAACAAAATGGATACCCACAATGAGGCCCCTTTCAGCACTTTCAGGTGCTGATAATTCTGGCTCATATAAGTACATGGCATCTCCGTGTCCTTCACAGTTACCACTCAGTATCTCTTGGTGTTCTTGCCTCATATATACATTACCAAGCCTGGTAACTGCACTAAACATGAACCACATGAATACTCTCTGGTGGCCACTCTGTCTTTCACAGAGAATTGCATCTAACAATTTACATACACACTGATGATGTGTACCTGTACGAAGTTATGTTGGCAATTGACCACATTCTCAAGAAGCTTCATTTTTTTTGTCAGGCTGTGTGTATGGTGAGTTGTATATTTACTCCTTTCGTTTTTTATAGTTACCAATAATTCCCCAATATTGTTTTTTGTATTTACAACAATATGAAACGAATAGATTGCTACTCACCACACAGAAAAGGTGCTGAGTGGCAAGCAGACACATTGAAAAAAGACTACCAGATATTATTAGCTATCAAACTAGGTCTTTCATCAGATGTATACAAAACAGAACGTGTGTGTGTGTGTGTGTGTGTGTGTGTGTGTGTGTGTGTGTGTGGGAGGGGAGGGCATGGAGGAGGGGGGGGGGGGGAGGATGTAGGGAGGAGAGTGCAGGCATGCATGGGCTCGGGCACTGGCCAACAGCTAATAGTATCTAGCAGTCTTTAATCTATCCTTTTCACATTGTTATAATTTCTCCCTATATTTTCCATTGTTTGTGTTTTGTATTTTAGAGTTCTTTATAAGGATGTTGCTCACATGTTCAGCAATGTTTTGAAATTAGTTTAGGTACATGTCAACTGCTCAACTCATCAACTATATGGTGATTGCTTATACTTTTTCTTACCATTATTTGGATTCCAGTCACAACCTTCCAGTATCACAATAATTTAAAAATTTGACATGAAACACAATGGAAATTTTTACAGTGCACATAAGGGATATGAAAAGTGGGTGCAGATTACTACGCACACATGTAATTACTGACAATTAATTCCTGGTGAATTCACATTTACACTGTAAAAACAAATCATACAAATTGAAACAGCTCCCATCAATTAAGCTCTAAATAAAAATTTCTGAAGTCTAGAATTGGCACTTTCACATGAGCATACCTAAATATGGCTAAATTACCAAGAGTGATTATAGAATAAATAAAATAAGACTGTAGTAATATTTTGCCAATACAGCTACTATACACAAAAGTAATTCCCATCAGGGATTTGACTGCATTACAAATTCTGCACACAGTTAACAAACTTCAGTATTTATGAGGTAGTAGTTATTGCCGCTGCTGCTTAAGGTTTGTGATAGCAAAGCCGACAGCTTTCGTACATCAATATTTACAAAAGTAAATTCCATAGAAGTTTCACTTACTCGAAAACACAATACTGATGATAAAAAACAGCAACAGAGATAAGAACTAACATGGTTTTTGTTGTGGTCTTCAGTTCGAACACTAGTTTGGTGCAGAGCTCTACACACTAGTATGGCCTGCACAAGCCTCTTCATCTCTGCATAAACTACTGCAATGTCTATCACTTTGAATTTGCTTAAGCCTTGGTCTCCCTTTACACTACCCACACTTCCCTCCATTAGCAAAATGACTATTCCTCAGTGCCTCAGGAAGTTTCCTACCAAGTGATGCCTTGTTTTAGTGAAGTGGTGCCATAAATTTCTTTTCTCTCCAATTCAATTTAGGATCTCTTCATTACTTACTATATCTCTCTTTTCAGCATTGTTCTGCAACACCAAATAAAAAGTAATACATGCAATAAAGGCATTCAAAATTTAAATAATGAGCTACAAAACTGAATAGATTCGTACTTTCCTGTACGGAGCAGCAAAATGGACATACACGGGGTGGAGAAAAATTGTGTCACAAATTTTAACATTGGATACCTAATGCCAGTAGAAACGAAAATTACAAATGTTGTGTAGGTTGACAACACACCATTTTTAAACTATGGAAACTTGGCGCCACACACTCCGTTGATGGGCAGCGTTATAGTTGTCGGTTCACATATTCAAACGTCCCTCCCCCGTCACTGCCCCAACGTGATAAGCACACATGTCAAATAGGTCTTGTTATTTGTCTCTACCTCACATCAGAGGCTTCCACATACAAGCTTCGCATTGGAGAACACACGCGTCACCTGTAATTTAGTCATACAGTAAGCGTGGCACCACAGTATTCGTTTGAAGAACAATGAGATATGGCTTTTGTTTATGGACTAGCTGATGGTAATGCACATGAAGCTCGACGGTTGTATGAGGAATGGTACGCACCAAGACACCACCCACAACTGAAAATGTTTACAGCAATTCACTGGCGACTTGGTGAAACAAGCTCATTAGCAGGATATCATGGTTATGCTGGAAGACCTCAAACACAACAGGATGCTGCATTTGAAGAGACTGTTCTTGAGTGCTTCGAGGAAGCACCTACGACAAGAACTCAAGCAGCTGGACATGACATGGGGGTCACTCACAAAATCCTGTGGTGGACTATGAACACAAGCTAGGGTTTTGCCAATGGTTTACACGACGTGTTGCATGAGATCCTAGCTTCCCCGCCATTGTGTTGTTTACCAACGAGTGTAACTTCCACCAGGATAGCGTTTACAACACTTGAAACATTCATTACTGGGCAAGGGGAAATCATCATGTCACGTACATCCACAGATATCAGGAACGATTTTTGCTCAACATTTGGGCAGGCATTGTGGGTGACAATCTGATTGGGATGGTCCGTCTAACTCCTCAACTAACTGGGGCAAATTATCTTCCCTTTTTGCAAGAAACTCTATCCGACCTGCTGGAAGATGTACACTTGGACATATGGCTACGCACGTGGTTGCAGCATATTAAGGCCCCCACACCTAACAGTCGTGATGTGCACATTTAAATGAACTCTTCGACGGCTGGGTAATTGGCAGAGGTGCTCTCATAGAATATGCTTGCCCCCCTCTCGCTGCTCCTTGGGTTTCCCTGGCTGGGAGGACTTCACTGGTTCAGTCCCCGGGACTGAGGATGAGCGTGAAGCCCTACGACCAGCTGCTTTTGAGCTCTTTAGCCACTGGCGGTTGTCTTTTTTCCCCACTAGCAGAAACCTGGGAAGGGAGTGACACAAGGGACCCCTTCCTAGACTTATGTGTCTCCGGCTTAGAAGTGGGAATGGACGGCCCCAATGGTCTGGGGGAGGTGGGGGTGGGGGAGGGAGGGGTCTTGCTACTGAGGTAGGTGGTGCCGGAGCAACAGGGATGGAAATGCCCCCACTATCAAGGGGCCACGTGTAGTCTACCGGCTCTGAGAGGTAACTTGGGTTGGCGGAGCTGATGGTGGCAGAACTGATGTAGGGGCAGCGTAAAACGATGTCATACGCACAAGATGCAGGTGTTCAAATTTTCTCTTAGCCTCAGTGTAGGTCAGTCGGTCCACAGTCTTGTATTCCATGACTTTCCTTTCTTTCTGGAGAATCCTGCAGTCAGGCGAGCAAGGAGAATGGTGCTCTCCGCTGTTGACACAGATGGGAGGCGAGGCACATGGAGTATCGGGATGGGATGGGATGGGCGTCCACAATCTCGGCATGTGATGCTACAAGTTCAGTGGGAAAACATATGGCCGAACTTCTGGCACTTAAAGCACCGCTATGAGGGAGGGATATAGGGCTTTACATCACACCGGTAGACCATCACCTTGACCTTCTCGGGCAATGGATCTCCCTCAAAGGCCAAGATAAAGGCACTAGTGGCAATATGATTATCCTTTGGACCCCAGTGGACACGCCAGATGAAATGTACACCTCGACACTCTAAATCGGCATGCAGCTCATCGCCGGACTGCAAACGAAGGTCTCTGTGAAATATGATACCCTGGACCATATTTAAGCTCTTATGGGGCGTGATGGTTACAGAAACATCCCCCGGCTTGTCACAAGCAAGTAACTCCTGTGACTGGGCAGAGGATGCTGTTTTGATCGAGACTGACCCAGATCTCATTTTGAACAAGCCCTCCACCTCCCCAAACTTGTCATCTAAATGCTCAACAACAAACTGAGGCTTCATCGTCATGAAAGATTCTCCATCAGCTCTTGAACATACGGTACTGGGGCGAATAAGATTTGCTGCCATCCTTAGCCTGACATTCCCCCCATGGTGTGGCCAGGGAAGGGAACAATTTTGGGTCGTATTTCTGTGCGTTGAATTGAGCTCGTGATCGCAATGTAGAGACATTGCATTGGAACACAAATTAAACATATTCAATCAGTTCTACAAACTAGGTGATAATGTTAAACAAAACTCTTATTTGGTGAAAAGCTGAAGTGTATGCAATGTTAGAAGAAGGCATCATGGTTCTTACACAGGAGAGTCGCAGAGAGGCTAGTGTTTTTTATACAGTTCCTGATGACGAAGATGGACATTTTCAAGTTTGCAAAAAATCCTTTCTGGAAGTACACAAAATTACCAGGCAAAGAGTGGAAACCTTGGTAAAAGCAAAAAAGAGTGGTGATGTTACCTACATTGAACGTAGGGGAAATAAAAACAAAGAAAGGAAATATAAAGCTGCTGATGTAAAATGCATTGTTGAACACATCAAAGTTTCCCTAAGAACGTACGTCATTACACAAGGACTAAAAGCTCCCTTCTACTTTCAAGCCAAGATTTAAATTACTGCAGAATGTATGAGGCTTTTGTTACACTTTATCCAAACTCAAACATCAGATATTTGTACTACAAAAAGTTATTGAAAGAATACTTTGCCAAACAGATTTCACAGCCCACGGAAAGATACCTGTAACACGTGATCTGCTTAAAAGTAAAATGTTGAATGACTCAACCAATAGAGCTGTACATTGTACTTCACTAGAATTTCATCATAGACACAGTGAAAAAGCTAGAGAAGAGATGGAGCATGATCATAAATATTCTACAACTCCTACAAGTGATACATGCACAGCATCCATAGATTTGCAACAGGTTTTCTCTCTGCCAACATTGTCACACTGCCAAATGTATTATTTACGTCAACTTTCTTGTTACAATTTGGGGTTGCATATGACAGATAATAATAAAGGTCTTTTGTTTCTTTGGCACAAGGGCATGAGTGGCAGGGGAGGCAACGAAATAGCAAGCTGTGTTTAGGGGGATTGAAAGTAAAATTACCCAGAAAAAAAAGTTAATAGTGTGGTCTGACAACAACTGTGGCCAAAACAAAAATCCAATGGTATTGTTCCTCTGGTTATAATTCGTCTGTAATGATTTCTTTGACGAAGTTCACCACAAGTATGTCATCTCTGGACACTCATACTTAACCTGTGTCCGAGACTTTGCTCTAATTGAAAAAAGAAATAGAGCAGAAAAAAATGTGAAGTTCCTTCGGATCTTGTGAGAGTTTTGTATAATGCCAATAGCAAAACTCCTTTTCTAGCCACTATGATGATTTTTATGACTTCTTCAAAGGAGCTAAACAACACTTCATCACAAAAAAGTTAGAAATTTCCAAGGCTGTTTGGCACAAGTTTCCAAAACCAGCCCAGGACAAGAATAAAAAAAAAATTCAATGGAGCTGAAATGTGAAAGCAAACAAATGTATTCAAAAAAGATGTGAAGATGGAAACCATGAAAGGCTTAGGCCTCCCCCGGTTTGAGCTAACAGCCAGATTGAAAAGTGGGAAGGAGGACGACTTAAAGATGATACCTTATCTCAAACAAGAAAACAAACTGTTTTAGCAAAATATGACTGAGTAAACACAGCAGCTGTTTATAGACTGTAACACTGTAATATTTTGTTAGTAAAACAGTGGTAAATTAATACAACATGTAACTTTTTAAACTTTGTAAACGGCTTTTATTTCGAAATAAAACTTGTAAGAACACATTAATGTGCTTGATTTTTGTCTCTGTTCTTTAACTAGTTTGTTTGCTAACACAGCACTTCTGTAGGACTGACTGACTTTTCATAATAATATAGTTGTTATAGAAAAACTGTAAACAGTAGTTTCCAGATTTTTATAATAGCAAAATAATAATAATAATAATAATAATAATAATAATAATAATAATAATAAACCCCGTGGAGGCCCGGGAAAAGAATATGCCTCCGGTATGTTCTGCCAGTCGTAAAAGGCGACGAAAAGAACAAACCACTAATAGGGCTAACCCCCCTTTTAGTGTGATTAGTTGGTTCAGGACAGAACTAAAGAAGCCACGGACAAGCGCCGTCATGGTCGGGGACGACGCTTGAACCCTATGCCCGCCCACAATGGTAACGACACTGGTAGCCAACTGGAAAATGATTTAAATCCAAATAGAGGTGTTTTGCAGGATATGCTTCCTGCAACCACCCTAGAAGGAAAACAAAGACAGAGGATGAGATGGTCAGATGAAGTTAATCGACACCTCATGTTCTGTTATTACCAAGCAACAAACCTAGGAACCAACACAACTGGATACAGATCACAAGTATACACAACATTTATTAGCAGATACCCAGAATTAAAATTTTTAACAGAACAACGACTAGCTGATCAGATCCGTGTAATAATCAAAAATAACAGGATACCCCAGTCAGAATTAGAAAACATCAAACAAGAAGTACAACAAATACTGGAACAAAATAATGTGCAATCAGAGGAACAAGAAGAAAATACAGTAATGGACTCAAACATCCCAGAGCAAACAAACAAAGAACAACACGCATCAATTAAACAATCAGAGCAAAACGAAATCTTAAGGCAGCCACCAGAACAAGCACAAATAGAACACGAAGTGACACACATGTTAGATCTAGAAGAAAAATTTCAGCTGACATATATAGAATACAAAGACACAAATACAGACATTAGACCATTCTTGCATAGACCGCCAAATAACCCACAAGTTGAAACAACAATAAAAACTATCAACACAATCATACACAACAAAATAAATGAAAACACAACTATGGAAGAGTTACAACTACTGGTTTATATAGGAGCACTCACTACACTAAATATACACACTAGGCAGAGATCAGAACCAACCAACACACAGAAGAAACCCACAAAACCAGCATGGCAACACAGGCTACAGATCAGAATAGGAAAACTGAGCAAAGACATCGGACAGCTAACACGATTTATAAGAAATGAAATGTCAGAAAAAAAAACGAAAAAGGTTAGGTAAAGTCTCACAACAAGAAGCGTTAGAGCAATTAGATGAAAAGAAGCAGAAATTACAAGCGTTGGCCAAATGACTTAGAAGATACAAAAAAAGTGAAAATAGAAGGAAACAAAACCAAACATTCAACACAAACCAAAAGAAATTTTACCAGACAATAGATAACACACACATTGAAATAGACAATCCACCAAACATAACAGACATGGAACACTTCTGGAGCAACATATGGTCAAACCCAGTACAACATAACAGGCCTGCACGGTGGATACAAGCAGAAACAGACACATACAAGATGATACCACAAATGCCTGAAGTGATAATTTTGCAACATGAAGTCACCCAAGCTATTAATTCTACTCACAATTGGAAAGCCCCTGGAAAAGATAAAATAGCAAATTTCTGGCTAAAGAAGTTCACCTCAACACATTCACATCTAACTAAATTATTTAACAGTTACATTGCAGACCCATACACATTCCCTGATACACTTACACATGGAATAACTTATCTGAAACCTAAAGATCAAGCAGACACAGCAAACGCAGCTAAATATCGCCCCATAACATGCCTACCAACAATATACAAAATATTAACTTCAGTCATTACACAGAAATTAATGACACATACAACACAGAACAAAATTATAAATGAAGAACAAAAAGGCTGTTGCAAAGGAGCACGAGGATGTAAAGAGCAACTGATAATAGATGCAGAGGTGACATATCAATCTAAAACTAAACAAAGGTCGCTGCACTACGCATACATTGATTACCAAAAAGCTTTTGATAGTGTACCCCACTCATGGTTACTACAAATATTGGAAATATACAAAGTAGATCCTAAATTGATACAGTTCCTAAACATAGTAATGAAAAATTGGAAAACCACACTTAATATCCAAACAAATCCAAATAATATCACATCACAGCCAATACAGATTAAGCGTGGAATATACCAAGGAGACTCATTAAGTCCTTTCTGGTTCTGCCTAGCTCTGAACCCACTATCCAACCAGTCTCCTAGACTCTGCACAGTGACTTCAATAGTAGTTTGATCCACACTTATCTTCTCTTGCTATCTTCAAGACTTTGGAGATGATGTTTTTCCGAAAGTCTGATGGCAATCTCCAGTCTCCTAGACTCTGCACAGTGGTTTCAATAGTAGTTTGATGCTAAATAATACAAATTATGGATACAATATTACTGGAACATACCCACACAAAATCACACATTTGCTATACATGGATGATCTAAAACTACTGGCAGCAACAAATCAACAACTCAACCAATTACTAAAGATAACAGAAATATTCAGCAATGATATAAATATGGCTTTTGGAACAGACAAATGTAAGAAAAATAGCATTGTCAAGGGAAAACACACTAAACAAGAAGATTACTTATTGGATAACCACAGCAACTGCATAGAAGCGATGGAAAAAACAGATGCCTATAAATATCTAGGATACAGACAAAAAATAGGAATAGATAATACAAATATTAAAGAAGAACTAAAAGAAAAATATAGACAAAGACTAACAAAAATACTGAAAACAGAATTGACTGCAAGAAACAAGACAAAAGCTATAAATACTTACGCTATACCAATATTGACCTACTCATTTGGAGTAGTGAAATGGAGTAACACAGACCTAGAAGCACTCAATACACTTACACTATCACAATGTCACAAATATAGAATACATCACATACATTCAGCAACAGAAAGATTCACATTAAGCAGAAAGGAAGGAGGAAGGGGATTTATCGATATAAAAAACCTACATTATGGACAGGTAGACAATTTAAGAAAATTCTTTCTAGAACGAGCAGAAACTAGCAAAATACACAAAGCAATCACTCATATAAATACATCAGCTACACCACTGCAATTTCATAACCACTTCTACAACCCTTTAGATCACATAACATCAACAGATATGAAGAAAGTAAATTGGAAAAAGAAAACACTACATGGCAAGCACCCGTATCATCTAACACAGCCACACATCGATCAAGATGCATTCAACACTTGGCTAAGAAAAGGCAATATATACAGTGAGATGGAAGGATTCATGATTGCAATACAGGATCAAATAATAAACACCAGATATTACAGCAAGCATATTATTAAAGATCCCAATACCACAACAGATAAATGCAGACTTTGCAAACAACAAATAGAAACAGTAGATCACATCACAAGCGCATGTACAATACTAGCAAATACAGAATACCACAGAAGACATGACAATGTAGCAAAAATAATACATCAACAGCTTGCCTTACAACATAAACTTATAAAACAACACGTTCCCACATACAAGTATGCACCACAAAGTGTACTGGAGAATGATGAATTCAAATTATACTGGAACAGAACCATTATAACAGATAAAACAACAGCACATAACAAACCTGACATCATACTCACCAATAAAAAGAAGAAATTAACACAACTAATCGAAATATCCATACCCAATACAACAAATATACAAAAGAAAACAGGAGAAAAAATTGAAAAATACATCCAACTGGCTGAGGAAGTCAAGGACATGTGGCATCAGGATAAAGTTGACATTATACCAATTATACTATCAACTACAGGAGTCATACCACACAATATCCACCAGTACACCAATGCAATACAGCTGCATCCAAACTTATATATACAACTACAGAAATTTGTAATTATTGATACATGTTCAATTACCTGAAAGTTCCTAAATGCAATATAACACATACCATACAGTTAAAAGGAAGTGACACTTGATCAAGGTCCGCGTAACTTTCCATTTTTAACGAGACTTAACATCTGAGAAGGTAACAATAATAATAATAATAATAATAATAATAATAATAATAATAATTATTATTATTATTATTATTATTATTATTATTATTATATTATCCTTCCCACACCCCTTTATTTACAGATATAAGTGGCAGACTTAGCTCAGTTTCTATGTTAGTGAGGTTGGCACATAGCCCTGCTCTTGTTTTGTTCCATCAACAATTTTTGTTGTTGTTGTTAAATCTTTTACAGTAACTTTACTCTAAAAAAATGTTTGTAGATTAACTGTCTTCATTTGTTTAGGGTATGAAAAAATAAGGATATCAAAAAGGAATGCTTTCTGGAAGTTTTTTGCGATTTCCTCAAAACAGCAGTTGTGGCACTTACCATGGATTTTATGATTAGTCTACAACTGTGGTTAGAGCAATAAACAATCAACACTTCATAGTTTACCTGCAAAGCAACGTCAATAATATCACCCGTCTCAAAAAATTAGTTGAAGTGCTTCACTTTGATTAAATAGCTAACACCACAAGGATTACACATCATTTATTAGATGTTGCACTTCTCGTACCAGTCAGCGTATATTCTGCTCTGGATTATTTTATTCATTGCTTCAATTAATCACGCAATGTAGGCTTTCACAGCTGGTGCTTATTTCAGTTAAAACCACTGGGCTGAAAGGCAGTGGTTGATATATAAAACTATTCTTAAGTTTTGTCTCCAACTGCAGGAGACATCATCGGAGGTAAAAAGGCAAGGGCATACTAGGATCTCCTTCAGGTGATGAATCTTCCCCTGGTCAATGTGGAGATTGAGCATAATGTGCTACTCCTCTGGATCTGTGAAATGTTTAAACCTGTACTTCTCTTTTTGCAATGTCTTCTCCTTTTCCTGTTTCAGATTTTATGTCTTCTGAGACCCACTGCAACATCTCGGCAAGGTGCAGAACATTGTCTGCAGTCGATTAGCAAAATTAGATTTTCACTTGGAACAGTGGCAGCTGTAGCATGGTGGAATGCTTCCTTGGTGTGTATGGCGGTTCATAGCATTGCCGCTGCTGTCACATGCCATGGTGTGATGTTTACTGTTACAGGGTTTTCCCCCAGGGGGGATCATCTCACTGATCCTCCTCTAGCATGTTGGCCCTGGTATCATTTCCAGTAAGCACACCCTTTCTTCTGCTGCTCCCTGGAGTAGAGACGGTTTTGGTAAAACCCCTGGCTAGCATTGGTGCGATGTTGACAGTGCTAATCGGTGCTGCCACTGTCCTTGTGCTTGCTGCAGACATTGAGAGGGCAAGCTATCCTACATGCTGCCATGCTGGTGAGCTATCACAGCCTTAAACTTACCAGTCATGACAGTTCACAACATGCTTATGCCACTTTCTTGCACCTTGGCACGTTCATCTTTCAGTGGGGGCCTTCTGAGCTCAGGCAGTCCCTTGCGCACTACGTACATGACACCATTGGCACCCACTTCACCTGAAAGAGGTTTCTGTTCTCCATCTTATTGGTTGCTATAAAGAGGAGAGATGGAGACTCCTGTAATAAATTATTGATGGTGTGCAGCAACCAGACGCAAACTGACTTTAGGATACTTTTTGAATAAAGTATCATTATCAATTTTGAATTTTTCACAATTCATCATCAGACAATTTTTTCGTGCTTTCATCAAAACGAATTATACAATGGTTTCCTATGAGTTGCCCTAGAATAAACAATAATTCACAATAATAAAAATGGTTGCATTAGAGATTCGTGTTAGAACATAGCACAACCATTCTGGTTATTAATTATCCTAGGCAACTCCTAGGAAACCACAGCATTGAGAGAGAGAATTACTAAGGTACTATCTTATTTACGGAAATGTCCAGTTGTTTGTTAGCTCCTTTTCTTCACAGCGGTTATGATCTCAGTACTTGTGCTGCAAATGCAATCACTCAAATATCTTATTGGTTTAGAGAAAACTGATAACTGATGAATGAACACAAAAAGATCCTCGTTGTATTCAGTTCTTAGGTGATATTTGGATGATAAATTATCTTAGGTCAACATGTATAATATATTTGTGGTAAACCGCATAGAGTAATTCATACGTTAAGATGCTTTATGAACTGTGAATCTGAAAGCTTTATTTTTCCATGGGATATCATCATGTACCATTCTCTTGTGGGAAATCCTAGCTGTGTGCATGACATCTCAATTCAGCAGACTAAAGCTATTAGTGTAATTTCTTGTTCTTCATTACACAGTACACTGTAAACCTTTGTTTTCTGAACAAAAAATCATGACAGCACCAAATTTCTGGAATGTGAACCTGTTCTTGAGGCACATTTTCTGGGTATTTAGGTACAAGGCACCTGTGATCTCTAGTGGTTCACTACAGAGTAATAATGTAATTATGATTCATTCAGTTGTTACCTGTTGTCATACACCTACATGAAAATGTAAAGGTGATGTGGTTGCTATCACTTCAGGAGCAGCTCACCTTAGTGACGTCATGACACTCATTCAGAGAACCCATACACAAGGTTCATATTGGCCAACTCCTCATATATATTTGTTAATGTACAACTAACACTCCCAGAGAAACAAACCCAAGACAGAAGCAATGTTGAATGCAAGCTTGAGGTTGATGAGTGTGAGTGTTACTGTTGTCAACAGTAAGTACTATGAGTGAATGGAAAAAGTTATTCCTAAAAAAAATAAATAAATAAATAAATTCAAACAAACACTAAATGACTGGTTAAGTGCCCCACCACTCAACAATATCGAGGAATTTAATAAATGTAATAAGGCAACTGTAAAATCAAAACCTAAGCTATTGTACTTTTGTATTATCAATTAACTGTATTATGTATATAACATTATCTACTGCTGTGTTGGTCTAACAACAATAAAATAATAATAAAAATTATTATTATTATTATTATTATTATTATTATTATTATTGTTATTACAACCACCTCTATTACACTTTCTGCAAATATGAAACTGACTTAAAATAAATTTCTTTGAAGTTTTAGGCACCAATAAAGTGTAACTGTAATCTGAGTCCTACGGTGTTTCATGATCCGCTTACTTTAAGTTTACTTTCTGCAGTTGTATGTTACTGGAGCAGGTGAACACACAATCACACATTCTTCCCGTGTAATAATTACAAAATGTTTGTTGATTGATTGATTAATTAATTGAAAGGGTTTATGGAACCAAGCGGCGAGGTCACCTGTCCCGTGATTCCAAAATTATTCATGGAAGAAAGAGGGTCCACTAAAGATGGATGGATCCAGTTACGGGAGTCAAATTATAAAATAATGAAGTTAAAACACACATAGTAACAAGCATAAAAAGTGAGACCAAATCTAAAAATTGGAAAAAGGGGCAATTTTCCATGGGAGAGTAGTCAGGGGTCCCAGACCAAGAAGACCCGCACAGAGGTCCCCACCACAATCACCCTGCCCCTGCTCCAAGAGTAATGTAAAACCTTATATCTGGAAACAAAAACCACTTTCACGGAGGAAACTGAGGACCAGTTCAACTATCCTTAAATTGTCTGCTAATATTTAAGGAATCAGGGAAACTATACTTAGCACGAAGGGCCACAAGAACAGGACATTCCACCAATATGTGGGACACTGTCAGTCTGGCTCTACAACCACATTGTGGGGGTGGTCCATAACATAGGAAGAAACACAATGGGTAGCCTGGTATAACAAATGCATAGATGGCATGAAACAGTTGACTTCTTCCGAGAGGAGCGGAAGGAGGAGAGCGAAACTGCAGCCGACTCCTTGATTGCGCGGAGTTTATTACTATGAGCAGTAACGCACCAGACTTCATTACATTTTTGGGCAAAGAGAGATTTGACGTAGATCCGCATACCAACAGCTGGAATCATGAAAGGGACTGGGGATCCAAACAGTCAGCCAGTTAATTCCCTGGGATACCACATGACTTAGGACCCAGAGAAAGACAACTGAGGAGGCAGAATGGCCAAGGGCAGAGAGAATGTCAGAAATAGCAGAGACCAAAGGGTGACGAGAATAGCATTCGTTCAAACCCTGCAGGCTGCTCATTGAGTCAGTACAAATTGAAACGCTGTGAAGGAAGGCCTGAGAAACAAAATGGAGGGCTCTGTGAATGTCTAGAAGCTCTGCTGTGAACACACTACACGATCCTGGCAATAAATGGTGTTCTAAGCCAGTATGAGACGTGAAAGCGTATCCCACCTTACTGATTGTCTTAGAACCATTAGTGCAGAAGAAGGGGGCACCCTGGAACCCTGCAAGGGTGGCATGTACAAGATGCTGGAAAACCATAGAAGCGACAGATTCCTAATCCACGGTGTAGGCATCATCCAAAGGGGGGTATGGGAGGAAATAAACAGGATGCATTCCAGTCAGTGAAGATGGAGATCCTGACAGAGGGAAGTAAGACACATGCCAACTGGCAATCCCACCCGTGGGAGGGTATCAGGAGGGAGACACCCCTCATTTGCAAATAGGACAGGGTACATGGTATGGTCAGGGAATTGGCAATTGGTGACTGCATAAGAAACCAGGAGTTGGCTCCGTCGTATTTGTAGATGGAGAATCCATGCTCCTATGAGGATACTGTCAACTGGACTCGTGCAAGAGGCACCAATAGCCAGACTCATCCCACAATGGTTAACATGGTCAAGTATCTGCAAAGTGGAAGGAGCCACTGAACCATAAACCTGACTACCATAATCTATTCTGGACAAGACCAGAGCAGAGTAAAGATGGAGAATAATGGTACGGTCTGCACCCCAAGATGTGTGGAATATGAGGCGGAGAGCATTAAGCTTCAACATGCATGTAGTCTTTAAGTGGCAAATATGGGGCAGCCATGCCAGCTTTTTATCAAAAATTAGGAACAAGAAACGGGACTGTACTACAACATAGAGGAGATGGTGCCTAAATAAAGTTCTGGATCAGGGGGTACTGTGGGTCGTTGACAAAAATGCATAACCCGTATTTTGGAGGGAGAAAACTGGGAGCCCATGCAGAGGTCCACTGGATGGCGCCTTGGAGTTGGTGCTCAGCAGATGCTACCGATTGGGAGCTGCAACAGATGCAAAAATCGTTAATGTACAACACCGGGTTATCCAGAGGCCCAACACAGGTTACAAGCCCATTGATGGCTATGAGGAAGATTGTGACATTTAACACAGAATCCTGTGGGATACTGTTCTCCTGAATCCGAGGGGTACTGAGTGAAGTGCCAACTCAAACCTGGAAGAGCCGTTGAGATAAAAACTTGTGGATAAAAATCAGAAGGGGGCCATGGAAGCCCCAGCCATGGAGGGTAACTAAATTGTGATGACACCAAGCCATGTTATATGCCAGTCAAAGAAGACCGTGACAAGATGTCAGTGATAGTAAAAGCCATCGGATGGCTGTTAGCAATCTGAATGAATGGCCAGCTGGAGATCGTCCTTCCCGGAAGTCACACTGATATGGGGACAAAAGGCCCCGAGATTAGAGTACCCAGCATAGTCTGAAGTTAACCACTCTCTCTAACAGTTTACAAAGTACATTCATCAGGCTAACTCAGCGTTAGCTGCCAAAAGACGTTGGGTTCTTCCCAGGCTTAAGGACAGGGTAACTATAGTGTTTCACAATTCTGATAAAAACGCACCCATGAGCCAAATGGGTTTGAAGACCCTGAGGAGATGTTGCCTCTGGATAATATCCAAGTTCTGGATCAGCTAGCTGTGGACGGAATCCGGGTCTGGGACTGTGTCTCATGAATAGGTAAGAGCCTGCAAGAATTCCCATTCAGTTAAGGGTTCATTATAGGGCTCAACATGGTGCAGGATGAAACAGAGAGCGTCTTTTCAACTCGGCTTTTCTGCCGGAGAAAGGTAGTAGGATAGGAAGAGGACACCAATGGCATCACAAAGTGTGTTGCGAGATGTTCTGCAAGGACAAATGGACCAGTGCACAGAGTACTTTGGAGGTTAAGACCCTGGATTGTTGCAGCCCAGAAGGCTATGGAGCTTGGACCAAACCCGTCGTGAAGAGGCATACGTCCCCAGGGAGGAAACAAGGTGCTCCCAGCATTCCTTTTTACTCTACCTATTAAGGTAATGAGCCTTAGCAGAGAGCAGCTTAAAAGCGAGGAGGTTGGTGTCTGAAGGGTGTCATTTAAATCTCTGCAGTGCCTGTCAGAGACCCTCGACAGCAACTGTGACATCCTTAGTCCACCACTGTAACGGCCAACAATGAGGACGACTTGTGTATAGGGGGACAGCAGTGCCAGCAGCATGAAGAATAGTGGCAGAGACGCCGTGTGTGACTTCATCAATGGAATTCGACAGGGAGGTGTCAAAGTGAATAGCAGATCTATATGAAGGCCAACTGGACCTGTGGAATGCCCAACAAAGGGGCCTGTCTGCCTGGTAGCGACAGGGTAACGATCGAATCACTGGAAAATGTCAATGTCACAATGATCATCATGGGGCGACCAATGTAGGGAAGCGACAAGAGCAGGGGAGGAGATCATGCGATCGGTAGCAGTAAAGGTGCCATGAGTGGACTGAAGTGGGTAGGGGAACCATCATTGAAGAGACACAAATCGAGGTCCGTGATAAGATGGTCGACTAGGAGACCCCTACCTACTGAAGTGGCACTCCCCCACGGTGGGTGGTCAGCACTGAAGTCCCCAAGGAGAAGAAAGGGGGCGGGAGTTGCTGGATTAAGGTAGACAGTTCAACCTAATGAAGTGTCCCGCCTGGAGGGAGGTAGACTTTGCAAATGGTGATTGCCAGAATCAGTTGCACTCGAACCACTATTGCTTCCAGATTGGTATATAGGGGGATCCAGTTACTAATGACATCGGAGCAAACCAAAGTGCAGACCGCACCAGATGCTATCCTGGGGTCACATGGTTCCGACAGAATGCCCGATAACCAAGAAATGTTGGAGAGTGGTCACCAGGGAAATTGTTTTTTTTTAAAAGAACAAGACTGAATGCAGAATATGAGGAGACAAGATGTTATATTTCCAGTAGGTGACGATAGAATCTGTTGCAATTCCACTGGATGATTGTGTGCCGTGAGTCCAAGTAAGATGTAAAGAAGCCAAGACGAGGTCACGTCACTCGATCAGTGGTCATCACCGACAAGGATGAGGTGACATCCATAACTAAGATGACAGACTCAGGTTGCGGGCGAGGGGAGGGGGGGGGGGGAGGTTGTCTTGAGACTTCTGTTTCTTCTTCTTTTTCAGAGATGGAGGAGGGGAGGACACAGAGGGAGTACAGGCATCAGCAAGATCTGGAACCGAATGACAGCGGACGACATTGGGGTGCACAGATGGTGCATCTCATGGCCGATTGGTGGTAGGAGTCTCCCGGCCTGAGACACACTTGGGAGAGGGGTCCTAGGAGGCAGCCTGATCACTGGCAGGTGCCGAAGAAGGGAGCACTTCTTCAGCCTGGGCGGGGGAGTGACTCTGGGATGGGAGGTTGTGGGAATGGCAAGGGAGGGAGAGGGGAGCGGGAGATGGGGCTGGAATAAGGAAGAGGTAGAGGGGGAAAGGATGTAACAGAGGCAAAAGTGGAATATAAGTGACACTGGATGGAGTCTCTCATACTTTTGGCGAGCCTCAGTGTAAGACGGGCGATTCAGGGACTTATATTCTTGTGTCTTCTTTTCTGTCTTGTAAGCCGGGCAATCAGGTGGGCGAGGGGAGTGACGGTCAGCGCAATTAACACACACAGGCTGCGGAACACAAGGGGTTGCCTCATGGAGGGGGTGGCCACAGTCACCACAAAGGGTTCGCCGTACAGAGGGAAGACATATGCCCAAAACGCAAGCACCAAAAGCACCGCATAGGTGGAGGGATGTACAGCTTCATGTCACATAACCTTGATCTTCTCTGGGAGGGTACCCCTTCCACAAGGCAGGATGAAGGCACTAGCATCGGTGCGGTTGTCTTTGCGACCCATCTGCACACGTCGAACAAAATGAATGCCGCATCACTCCAGATTAGCCTAGAGTTCCTCATCAATTTGCAGGATGAGGACCCTATGAAAAACCACTACCTGAACCATATTCCGAGATTTGTGAAGAGTAAGAGACACTGTGACATTGCCAAGATTGGGTGGCAGAAAAGGCTTTGATCAAGAGGGAGTTCAACTGCATCTTACTAAGAGGCTCCACTTCACCAATCTCGCCCTCGATATTCTCCATTCTGACAAGGGGCTCTCCCTATGGGTGCCATTCAGCCACAGCAAGGGCCACCTGGCATGGCAGTTATTGTCGGGAATTCTGATGCTCCAAGAAGACAAGGAACCACTCCTTGGCATACATGGGGAGTGAACAGCTGAGGTGTCAACAGTGTGATCCCTGTGTTGTCAGGAGGCTCAGCCCCACCACATGGAAGGGGTACCTGTGCTAGTGACCTAACAGGGTAGAAGGAAGGGGGGAGAGGAATCCACACCATAGACACTAGGGAGGGAGCTCTTCCCCAAATAACTCACACCAAAAACAGAAAATTTAGAAGTGGACGTCAAACCTCAAGCAGTGACCTAAATGCCAAAAAGGATGAAAGAACAGGCAGAAGGAACAGAATTGTAAGCAATACAGGGAACCAGGTGGATAGCTAGGTCGACGCAAATCAGAACACAGAGAGGGGCAGGAGGGTGCAACGGGGATGAAATTAGGAGAGGGAGGGAGGGCAGCATGAAGGAAATGAGGCCAAGGATGGAATGGCTGCAATAGCTCTGGGCCCCGTGTGCGCCATGCACTAACTCACGAAAGAACCATGAGCCCCCTGCGGGATACAAAATATTAGAATTGCTTTTCAATTATGACAAGGAACTCTCACACACAACTGCAGGCTCAGGCAACTGAAACCACACTGCGAGCAGCAGCACCAGTGCATGATGGGAGTGGCGACTGGGTGGGGATGAGGAGAGGGAGAGGGATAGTACGGTTGGGGTGGCGGACAGTGAAGTGCTGCAGGTCAAACAGAGGGCAGAGGAGAGGTGGAGAAGTAGCGGAAAAGGAGAGAAATAACAAGACAGTGTGGTGGTGGAATGACGGCTGTGTAGTGCTGGAATGGGAACAAGGAAGGGGCTCAATGGGTGAGGACAGTGACTAATGAAGGTTAATGCCAGGAGGGTTATGGGAATGTAGGATGTATTGCAGGAAAAGTTCCCACCTGCACAATTCAGAAAAGCTTGTTTTGGTGGGGGGGATCCAGATGACACAGGCTGTGAAGCAGTCACTGAAATGAAGTATGCCATGTCTGGCAGCATGTTCAGCAACAAAGTGGTCCACTTCTTTCTTGGCAACAGTTTATCGGTGGCCATTCATGCAGACAGACAGCTTCTTTGTTGTCATACCCACATAGAATGCAGCACAGTGGTTGCACCTTAGCTTGTAGACCACATGACTGGTTTCACAGGTAGCACTGCCTTTGATGGGATAGGTGATGTTACTGACTGGATTAGAGTAGGTGGAGGTTGGAGGATGTATGGGACACATCTTGCATGTAGGTCTATTACAGGGGCATGAGCCACAAGGTAAGGGACTGGGAACGGGGGTTGTGTATGGATGGACAAGTATATTGTGTGACAGCTGCCACCTGTTCCATACCAAAAAGTCCCTTCCGTACAGCCTAGCCCATGGTCGTTGCATCTGCAATGACGAACAGTCCCTCTTGAAATATACCAAGGGTCTCACTGAAGCCTTCACTGACCATAATTATCCTCCCAACCTCACACAAAAACAAATCTCCTGTGCTTTATCTTTCCAGTCTCTCGCCACCTCCCAAAGTCCCACCATCTGGCCACAGAGGAGCATTACCCTCATAACTCAGTACCACACAGGACTGGAGCAACTGAATTACATTCTCCGCAATGGTTTCAGTTATCTCTCTTTATTCCCTGAAATGATAAATGTCCTGCCCACTACCCTTCCCACCCCTCCCATACTGACCGAGCGAGGTGGCGCAGTGGTTAGCACACTGGACTCGCATTCGGGAGGACGACGGTTCAATCCCGTCTCCGGCCATCCTGATTTAGGTTTTCCGTGATTTCCCTAAATCGTTTCAGGCAAATGCCGGGATGGTTCCTTTGAAAGGGCACGGCCGATTTCCTTCCCAATCCTTCCCTAACCCGAGCTTGCGCTCCGTCTCTAATGACCTCGTTGTCGACGGGACGTTAAACACTAACCACCACCACCACCACCACCACCACCCTCCCATACTGGTCTTCTACCACCCACCGACCCTGCACAATATACTCATCCATCTTTACACAATCCCCACTTTCAATCCCTTATACCTCATGGCTCATACCCCTGTAATAGACCTAGATGCAAGACCTGTCCCATACATCCTCCAACCATCACCTACTCAAGTCTGGTCACTAACATCACCTATCCCATCAAAGGCAGGGCTACCTGTGAAACCAGTCATGTGGTCTACAAGTTAAGCTGCAACCACTGTGCTGCATTCTATGTGGGCATGACAAAAAACAAGCTGGCTGTCTACATGAATGGCCATCGACAAAAGTGTGGCCAAGAAACAAGTGGAGCATCCTGTTGCTGAACACGCTGCCAAACATGACAGCCTTCATTTCATACATTTAAATGACTGCTTCACAGCCTGTGCCATCTGGATCCTCCCCACCAACACCAGCTTTTCTGAACTGTGCAGATGGGAACTTCCCAGCAATACATCCTACGTCCCCGTAAACCTCTTGGCCCTAACCTTTGTTAGTCACTGTCCTCATCCATCCAGCCCGTTCATTGTTCCAATTCCAGCACTACACAGCCGCCATTCCACCACCACACCCAGTCCTTTTATTTCTCTCCTTTTCTATTCCTTCTACCCCTCCATACATCACTCCTACCCACCATCTGATCTGCAGCACTTCATTGTCCACCAATGATAACCAATTGATAACATTTTTATAGACAAATCAAAGGAACAAAATCATATCATAAAACCCGTTATAAATGGACTATCAGATCATGACATGCAGCTCCTTGTTTTAGATGTTAATTCTAAGCAGATTATCAAGACTGCTAAATCTGAGCACAGGAGAGTAGTCAATCAACCAAAAATCGAGTGTTTTAGAAAACTGCTCAAAGATATGAACTGGAAAGATGTTTATAGTGCTCATGACATGAATTAAAAATGTAACACATTCATGAACAATGTCAGTACCATGTTTGAAAACTGTTTTCCTCTAAAAGTTACTCAAATTAAACAGAAGTCTTTAATAAAACCATGGACTACACAAGGAATAAAGATTTCTTGTAGGACAAAAAGGAAAATGTATCTGTCGACCAAGAATAGCTCCAATGCTGATGATTTAGCTAAATACAAGGAATACTGTACAATATTAAAAAAAGTAATTCAGACATCTAAACAAATGCACTACAAGAAGAAGATAGCAATGTCAGGGAACAAAATAAAAATAATATGGGATATAGTGAAACAGGAGACTGGTAGAACCAGAAAGGAACAGGAGCAAATAGCACTAAGGGTAGATGACACATTAGTAACCGATGGGCATAGTGTGGCAAATCTATTTAACAAGTACTTTATATCCATTACTGATAGAATTGAATTGTTAGGATCAGTAAATAATGCCCTTGAATATCTGAAACTAGCCTTTACAAATAGCTTCAGGTACATGAATGTGTCACTCACTTCACCAAAAGAAATAACTTCCATAGTAAAATCTTTAAAAACAAAGCATTCTAGTGGTTACTATGAAATATCAACAAAGTTAATTAAGGCATGTTCTTGTGAGTTTAGTACAATTCTAAGTTACTTATGTAACCAGTCAATTATAACTGGGACATTTCCTGACTGGCTAAAATATGCAGATGTTAAGCCTCTATTCAAGAAAGGGGATAAAGAGATACCATAAAACTACAGACCGATTTCACTTTTGCCAGCATTCTCAAAAATTTCATAAAAAGTAATGTACAGGCAGCTTCTCAATCATCTGACCACAAATAACATATTACCAAGAACACAGTTTGGATTTCTGAGGGGTTCTGATAAGGAGAAGGCTATTTACACCTACAGTGAAAATGTACATATTTAATGGATTAACAAGTTACAAGCAGCAGGTATTTTCTGTGATCTGTCAAAGGCATTCGATTGTGTGAACCACAACATCCTTTTAAATAAATTAGAATTCTATGGTGTCATGGCCAGTGCTGCAAAATGGTTCAAGTCATACGCCGCTAACAGGAAACAAAGAGTGTCGGTGCAAGGGACTAGTGAATTAAGTCATCATCAGAATGGGAAGAAATTACATGTGGTGTCCCACAAGGATCCATCTTAGGGTCATTGCTTTTTCTTGTGTACATTAATGATCTCTCACCAGTTATACTGCCAGAAGCAGAGTTCGTTTTGTTTGCAGACGACACAAGTATTGCAATAAACAGTATGTCGAGTGTAGTTCTAGAAAGATCCGCTAAGGATATTTTCATAGATATTAATAAATGGTTTAAAGCCAACTCACTGACATTAAACTTCGAATAGACTCACTATACGCAATTCAGAACCTGTAAGAGGTTCCCACCCAGCATATGCATAAAGTATGAAGAAGAGCAGAAAGAAGAGGTTGACAGTCTTAAATTCCTGGAATTACAACTAGATAATAAATTCAGTTGGGAGGAGCACACCACAGAACTGCAGAAACGCCTTAAAAAATCTTTATTTGCAATTCGAGTGTTAGCAGACATAGGCGACATAAAAATGAAAAAGCTTGCATACTTTGCCTACTTTCATTCCATAATGTCATATGGTATAATATTTTGGGGTAACTCTTCAAGTCAAAAGTTTTCAGAGTCCAAAAGCGTGTAATACGTATTATTTGTGGAGTAAATTCACAGACATACTGTAGAAACCTCTTAAAGAACTGGGTATACTAACTACTGCCTCTCAGTATATTTACTCCTTAATGAAATTTGTCGTAAATAATATATCTCTTTTTCCAACAAACAGCTCAGTTCATACATACAATACCAGGAACAAAAATTATCTGCACAAGGACTTAAAAGCACTTACTTTAGTTAAAAAACAGGTCCACTTCTCAGGAACACTCATCTTCAATAATTTGCCAGCAAACGTAAAAAATTTAGTTACAAATAAAGATCAGTTTAAAAAGGAGCCTGAAAGACTTACTAGTAGCCAACTCCTCCTACTCCATTGACGAATTTTTTAATAGAAACAAATGATGTATTGTATATATTCATACTATTAGTATTGTTATTTCAGCTTTAAAAATAAAAGAAATAAAATTGACATGTTCCACATCCACGAGGATCTCCTCAGCACAGATCTATGGAACGAAAAACTAATCTAATCTAATCTCACCCTCATTGTGCTATCCATCCTGCCTTAGACTGCAGTCTGTGTGTGTGTGTGTGTGTGTGTGTGTGTGTGTGTGTCTGTTTAGTGTTGATGAAGGCCTTAAGGGCCAAAAGCTTTAATTGTGAGAGTCTTTTTGTTGGGCCTATCTGCAACTCAGCATCTCCGTTGTATGGTGAGTAGCAACTTTCCTCTCATAATTGTTACATTCCGTCTTGGATTTTCCTTTGCTGGAATTGCTTTTCCTTATACAGCAAAGGTGACAGAAAATGTAGAACCAGACATCTTCTTACCCAGCTGCAAAAATCACTTAAACGATGCTAAAGAAAACAAAGAATTTTAACTTAAGATCCCAAGTGTGTTCCACTCATACTCAAAATAATAGTAACCTACACTGAAGCACCAAAGAAACTGGTATAGGGATGTATATTCAAAAAAGGAGATATGTAAACAGGCAGAATACGGCACAGTTGTTAGATCGGTTACTGCTGCTACAATGGCAGATAATGAAGATTTAAATGAGTCTGAAAGTGGTGTTATAGTTGGGGCATGAGTGATGGGACACACCATCTCCATGGTAGTAATAAAGTGGTGACTTTCTCCTATGATCATTTCACCAGTGTACCCTGAATATCAGGAGTCTGGTAAAACGTCAAATCTCCGACATCACTGTGGCTGGAAAAAGATCCTGCAAGAATGGGGCCAGCGAAGACTGAAGAGAATCATTCAACCTGACAGAAGTGCAACTCTTCCACAAATTGCTGCAGATTTCAATGCTGGGCTATCAAAAAGTGTCAGCGTGTGAAACATTCAATGAAACATCATCAATATGGGCTTTCAGATGCGAAGGCACACTCATGTACCCTGGATGACAGCAAGATACAAAGATTTACGCTTCGCCTGGGCCCGTCAACACTGACATTGGACTGCTGATGATTGGAAACATGTTGCCTGGTTGGACGAGTCTTGTTCCAAATTGGATTGAGCAGATGAACATATAATGGTATGGAGACAACCTCATGACTCCATGGACCCTGCATGTCAGCAGGGGACTGTAATAATGTGGTGAGTGTGCAGCTGGAGTGATATGGGGCCCTTGATAGTCTAGATATGCCTGACAGGTGACATGTAATCATCCTGCATGATTACCTGCAACCATTCGTGTCAATTGGGCATTCTGATGGACTTGGGCAATTCAAAGCAGGACAATGCGACACCCTCTACGTCCAGAACTGCTATACAGTGGCTCCAGGAACACTCCTCTGAGTTTAATCGCTTCCACTGACCACCAAACATCCCAGTATGAACATTTTTGAGGATATCTGGGATGCCTTGCAACGTGCTGTTCAGAAGAGATCTCTGTCCCCTCGTACTCTTACAGATTTATGGACAGCCTTGCAGGATTCATGGTGTTAGTTTCCTCCAGCACTACTTCAGACATTAGTCGAGTGCATGCCACATCGTGTTGTGGCACTTCTGCATGCTCACAGTGGCCTGCACGATATTAGGCAGGCCTAACAATTTCTTTGGCTCTTCAGTGTAGATCTTCCATACTCATGACTGACATCAACACATAAGATGCAAAGTACTCAAGTTTGAAATTCTATAACTAACTCCCAAAGACAGTCTGCAATCCATCCCCAAACTGATTCAAGCATACCACAGAAAAGTAGTTCCAGAATACACAATTCTATTCAATTGATGAGTTTGTAAACAGCAACACACATAACACATGCAATAAGAAGCCAATAATTACATTATGAACTACATATGAGTGACAATAATGTATAAGCATGTATTATTCAAACTTTTTTACATGGATATTTAAAACAAAACACAATTATGTATGATACTATTGTACATGTGATTAATATAATGTCTTATTAAAATAATTATTGTTATATTAACACACTATAGTACCACTGTATGTGCGAGGGCAACAATAAGTAACTCAAAACATTTTTCTCTGAAAACAGGTTGGTTTTATTCAGGATTCCAATACTATTTTTCAATGTAATCTCCAGTCAATGTGACAGCCTTGTGTAAACTTAATGGGAAGGCCTGTATGCCTGCATGGTACTGCTCTACTGGTTGACATCAGAGCCAACATCTCGCTGCATCAACAACCTCCCCACCACTCATGTAATGCTTCCTGCAGAGTGCAGCCTTCACTGGCCCACACAAGCGGAAGTCGGAAGGTGAGAGATCCGGTCTATAGGATGGATGAGTGAGAACAGTCCAATGGCGTTTTGTGAGCTCCTCTTGCATGTGCTCAATTTTGTGAGGTGAGTGAGGTTTTGCGTTGCCATGGAGGAGAAGTTTCATTTGCATTTTTGAGGCAACAATCACACTGAAGTCATTTCTTCAATCTCCTGAGGGTAGCACAATACACTTCAGAATTGATCATTGCAGAATGAGTGACAACATCAAACCGAATTACCCTTTCAAAGTCCCTGAGAACTGTCGCCGTAACTTTACTGGCTCAGGGTGCTCCTTTGAACTTTTTCTTTAGGGGCGAGGTGGCGTGGTGCCACTCCATGGATTGCCAGTTTGCTTCCGGTTTAAAGTGATGAAGCCGTGTTTCATTGTCTTTGATGAAGTTAAACAAAAAATGTTATGATCAGTCCCATAATTCACAAGCAATTACACAGAGGTGGTCCTTTGTTTATTGTCTTCTATTAGTGTGGAAACTAGTAGCTACACACCTTTGAGTACCAAAACTGGTGGACAGAGACATGCTGCTGTGCAGCAAGGAGTTTGTTTGTGATCCATTGATCACCTCAAATGAGACTATTCCAACAGTGTAGGAATCACAGTTGCGCGTGTCTGGCCAGCACGCTGCAGGTCAGAAAGGTTTACGCGACCTCATTGTGGTGATGGCAGACGCCTTGCCCAGTGACTCACTGTGCTTTTGTTCTCTGCTAGGTCTTCACAGACATTCTACAAAAGTCTATAAATATCTGTGATGCTCTGGTTTGCTGCCAAAATAATCTCAATGAAGCTCTCTGCTTGGAACGCACCTCTGTTACAAATGCCATTTTGAAGGCTACGATAGTGCAGTCTCCTATCTGAACAGGGACTGATGTGGGAATATTCCACAATGTCCCACAAGTTTTGCATATTCCCAACCAAAACAGACCAAGAAAAACATGTGTTGCATTACTTATTGAACTCCCCTCATATGATTCTTGCATCATCACTATTATTTTAGCATATATACCTACTTGTAATGCATATGCATATTTATGTAAAATAAATAATAGTACTGTTTTATGTATTAAACACACTGATGAAGCCAACAGTATGGAAAACATATTAAAGTCAAATAAAGATTCTACTCTATTTTATCCCACTGCATGTGCCTTAATGGAGTCTACCAATGTGAACACATCAGCTTTAGTAGTTGTTTGCTAGAGAGATGATGTTGCTTGGTTAGTTCCATAGATAATATTCACAATAAGATTTATGGATGATGAACATGTCAACTGAACAAAATATCTCATACACAATTGAATGTAAATTGGTCATTTACAAGTTTGTAACTGACTACTTAACTCTATTCAAGAGCTCCTCAACAGTGCTGAAGGAAAACACTCCTGTTGTTTGTCAGATATTTTCATGTGTAATCAGGTATATTCAGTACACTGAATAAGTCACTGATATTTTAAGGCCTTTCCTGTGCTCCATTTTCTGTAATGATCTCTAGTTCTGACCATAGCAACAGTGTCTTGCAAGTTTCAAAATAATAACAATAATAATAATTTAGATCGTGTATTTTTGAGATTAAATTCATTAACTCATGGTAGAGGAGCTAGTGGTAAGCTAGAAGTCTGAGATAGTGGAAAACTACACTTATTTTAAGAGCACTGAATACAAAAGGCAAGTGTCTGGGTTCATATTTTGGCTCAGTATCAAATTTTAACTTACTGAAAGTAGCTTTTGTTTTCTTTCAGATGTGTTGCTCATTTCTCAAGGTTCAGTGATTTGTAACTATAAATTATGTTCCTCTTCTGCTTCAAACTGTGTTACGGGAAAAGCTTTACTCTATGGAAAAAAAACAATGACTGTGTAATCCTATGATAAAATCAACATAGGAAAGCACATGGGTGCCCTCCTTGCACACAAGATGACAAATTAAAATCCAACAGGGCAGCACAAATCTTGATCTGTTCTATATCACCTGCCTTCTTTAACCTTTGACATCATGAAAGTGGCAGACAAACCAGTCACCAAAATCTAAATTCATAACAACTAAATTTTGCCACCTCACAATTAGAAACAACCAAAGTACCTTTCACCTAATGTTCACCTCCTGATCACCTTTTCAGCACACTCTTCATTTCAGCAAATAGCTTCTTGTTACTACACAGTCATCATTTTTCCAATCTGAAATCATCATTACATAACAGGTCAAAACCGCCAACTGGTATCATTAAGTTCAATCCAACAGGAGCAGAAAGCAGAAAGGGTAACATGGGATTGGACTGAGTGTTCTTTGCAGATTTGCTAAATTTTTAAATGCAATACCAGATGGTAGTCTCTGAGGGATGCAAAGAGACTGCATTTTCAGTTAATCAGACATGCTGCTGTAAGTTGACAGACAACAGATGAGGTTAGTGTAATGCATGTTGTAGGAGACGGGGAGAAAAGAATTTCAAGTTGTTAAAATTTTTACTCACATTTGTTTTGCATTACGGTGCAA
This sequence comes from Schistocerca piceifrons, assembly GCF_021461385.2. Classification (NCBI taxonomy): domain Eukaryota; kingdom Metazoa; phylum Arthropoda; class Insecta; order Orthoptera; family Acrididae; genus Schistocerca; species Schistocerca piceifrons. The sequence continues at coordinate 336,977,641 of NC_060142.1, read as the reverse complement.
AAGACAACTGAGGTCATACATGCCCAAGTCAAAACTATAGAAAACGAACACAGAGAGGAGTTAAATGACTATACGCCAGTCCCAATGGAGGAATAGGAGACAGCTAAAAACAAGCAACTGGAAAGAGGGCTAAAAAAACACCATACAGAAGTGGAGATCCAAAACTAAAAATTAAATGGCCTTTGCCATATTGCTTCGGTGGATAAAAAGTAAAACACAGTCGACAGCCCGCGCTTCATTCACTGAAACGGCTGATAAATCAGATGGCAAACCCAAGCTGGAACATAAATTGTTAAAAAAAAGGGCATTCCAGCAGGAAGTGGCAGACAGTTAAAATTTTGGTGCAATGTGTACAAAGTGGTGAGGTAGTGCCACTTGGCAAATGACGATGGCTAAAAAGGCAGTGCCCGATACGCAGCCGAGTTAAAATAATCTCCTCCCAGCGGGAGGGCCGAGAGCTAGTTGTCCAAGGTGCAGGGAGGTGCTTAATAAGCCGAAGCTTATTCCCGTGAAGGGAGGACCGTTGGTGATGCCAAAGGGACACCACCTCCTGACAGATGTCAACGTAGAGATCAATGAAGGGAATATAGGTACTCGTGGGCTGAGCTGTGATGACTACAGCCTTGGCAGCAGCGTCATCAGCAGCCTCGTTTCCTAGCATGACCAGGGACCCACAGAAACATGACATGGGCTCCACAAAGAGTGAGCGAGTGACAATTTTCTTGGACTGGCTACACTAAGGAATGAGCAGTGGAGGGCACCGATTGAGTCTGAGCATAGGACAAAATTGGAAAGGGTGTGTCACCGGATGTACTCCGTGGCCTGATACAAGGCAAAAAGCTTGGCTGTAAATACTGAGGAGTGTGCCAGAAGCCAATATCGAAAGACATGGGTGCCAATGACAAAGGCACACCTGACCCCACGGTCAGTCCGAGAGCCATCAGTGTAGACAAAGGTACTATCGCCAAGTTCTGTGTGATGGTTGTGAAACTGGAGGCAATAGACCGAGGCTGCAGTAATGTCCTTAGGAAGTGAATGAAGGCCAAAGTTAATATGGGCCGCTTCACAAAGCCAAGGTGTTCAAAGGTTCACACCCACCAGGAAAGTTGCAGGTAGTGTGAAGTTAAGCCGCTGTAGCAAGTGGCAAAAGCGGGCTCCAGGAGGTAACAGAGAAGAGGGCGAGCATCCGTACTGACCGTCAAAGGAATCATCAAAGAAGGAGGCATAGGAGGAGTGGCCACACATGACAGACAAACGGCATGCGTAGCTGCTGAGGAGGAAGTCACGGTGGTAGGACAGTGGTACTTCAGCAGCTTCAGCATACAAACTCTTGACCGGGCTGGTGTAAATGGCGCCCGTGGCCAAACGGGTCCATGATGGTGGATAGTGTTAAGACGGCGTAAGAGGGATGGGCATGCAGACACACAAACAAAGCACCCATAGTGGAGTTTCAAACGGACAAGGGTCCGGTACAAACGGAGGAGGGTGGTTCGATCAGCACCCCAGGAAGCACAATTGAGGACAGGTAGGAGCTTGAGGGATCGCGTACAGCGGGCTGCCAGGAGACACATGGGTGTACCAAGAGAGTTTCCTATCAAGCATGAGCGCCAGGAATTTAGTAGTTTCCGCGAACGGAAGGGCAACAGGCCGAAGATATAGAGATGGTGGGAGAAAGCATTTGCACCACCAGAAATTCATATAGAGGGTTTTGTCAGGGGAAAAGCGAAACCCATTGTTGATGCTCCAGGAGTAAAGATGATCAAGACAGCACTGAAGATGCCGCTCAGTGAGACAGGTCCATGGAGAGCTGCAATAGATGGCAAAATCGTCAACAAAAAATGGAGCTGGAGATGCCCGGTGGGAGACAGGCCATGAGAGGGTTAATGGCGATAGCAAAGAGGACGACACTCACGACATAACCAGGAGGCACACTGTTTTCCTGGATAAAGGTGTCTGACAATGCAGAACCCACATGCACCTTGAAAACTCGACTTTGTAAAAATACCTGAAGTAAACAACAGGGCAGGTGGCCATGGAAGCCCCACGTGTAAAGAGTACGGAGGATGCCAGTTCTCCAGCAGGTGTCGTAGACCTTCTCCAAATCGAAAAACACAGTCACAGTCTGGGATTTCGCCAGAAAACCTTTCACGACATGAGTGGACAAATTAACTGCAGAATATCATGCTCAAAATCCACACTGTGCATTCATCAGTAAATTGTGAGCCTCGAGCCACCATACCAGCTAGCATCAATCATAAGTTCCATCACCTTGCAAATGCAACCAGTAAGAGAACAGAGATGGGGTGGTAGCTAGAAAGAAGGTTTTTGTCCTTGCCGAGCTTAGGTATGGATACAACAGTGGCTTCACACCAGTGTCTGGGAAATGTTCCCTCTAGTTGTACTTGTTTAGCAGAAAGTGCTTGCCCGCAAGAGAAGAGCACTGCAACATCTGAATATGGATGGTGTCCGGCCCTGGAGCACAGGATCAGGATGAACTGAGAGCACAATTGAGCTCTCTCACAGTAAAGGCGTAGGAAGGGAAAAGAGATATAGAGACATAATAGGGAAATGGACAGCACAAAGAAGAACAAACAAAAATGGCATAAGACTAGTGGAATTTTGCAGAAACCATGACATGATCTCAAAGTCGATGTATTTTAAGAGAAGACCAAGTAAACTAAAAACTTGGAAACATCCAGACTGGAAAAAAGGAGAATGGCAACTGAACCATGTCTGCATGGATAAGAATTACCACAAGGACATTTACAATGTGAAAGTACTGAGAGGGACAGATACCGGATCAGATCATTACATGATAAAAATTAAAATTAAATTAACCCCATTAGCAAAGAAAAAATCCCACCAGAAGAAGAAGAGAACCTATGACCCTCATAAACTGATACAAAATGAGGATTATGAAGCACAAACCAGGGATATAAAAATAACAGATGATCTGGAAGAAATAATTCCCAAATTGAAACAAATAGCTGAACAAGTTGCCCCTATAAATCCAAGGAAAAAACACCAGTGGTGGAACGATGAATGTGATGAAGCAGTGTTGGATCGACACCAAGCCTGGTTAAGGCATCAAAATGAAAAAAACAGAAAAATCATATTTGGAACTCATAAAACAAAGGAAGACAACACAAAAAATAATAAGGAGAGTTAAACGTCAGTACCAAAAAGATATACTTCTAATGATAGAAACAAATAGTGAAAAAACAAACTCAAGAGACTATTACAAAATATTTGGCAGACAATTACAAAGATATGATCCTCCAACATTAATGTTAAAAGATAAAGATAATAACCTAGCCCATAGCAATAGTAAAAATACAGAAATTCTAGCAGAAACATTTAACAAGTTACTAAATTGTGAAGATCCCCCAGAACTTCTTCAGATAAACACAGAAACCCCAATTAAAACACCAGCAGAAAATATAAATCCACCTACAATTAATGAGGTCTACAGAGCTTTGAAAGAACTCAAAAACTACAAAGCAAGTGGAGACGATCAAACGTTTGCTGAACTTTGGAAATATGCAGCAGAACCAGTAAAGATAGCATTACACCAATGCATAGTAAAAATCTGGAATGAAGAGAAATTACCAGAAAATTGGACTACTGCTATAATACATCCATTACATAAGAAAGGAGAAAAATCAAATCCAGACAACTATAGAGGAATTTCCCTTTTGGACTGCACGTATAAGATCATGTCAAGAATACTATACAACCGCTGTAAAGATCAACTAGAACTGGAATTGGGAGAATATCAAGGAGGATTTAGATCCTGGAGAAGCTGCCCAGAACAGATAATCACCTTGAAGTTAGTTATGGATGTCTACAAAAGAAGGCAAAAACAACTAGTCATAACCTTTGTAGATTTCAAAAAGGCGTATGATTGCATCCTAAATTAATAAAAAATGATACAGTTAACCTTAACAAACACCAAATCCAAAGTAAAATTTAGAGGAGAAATATCTGAACCATTTACGATTAAAACAGGGTTGAGACAGGGAGATTGTTTATCACCATTGCTATTCAATTGTGCTCTTGAATATGTAATGAGAGAATGGTACAAGGAAATCCTATGAATATGAAAATTGGAACTAAGAAAGATAAAATAAACCTAAATTGCTTGGGATTTGCTGATGACCTAGCATTACTAGCTAATAATATTCAGGAAGCCACGAAACAAATAACAAGCTTACAAAATATAGCACAAAAATTAGGACTCCAGATATCATTTGAAAAGACTGAAATAATGGTAACAGATCCACTTGTAATAGATCACATCACAGTGAACAATACGGAAATTAAAATAGTGAAACAATTTAAATACCTGGGTGAAATTATAACACATAAATTGGACGAGAAACCTGCATGGCGAGCAAGAACTAATAAAATGATAAAAGCTCAAAAACTAACATGGTCTACGTACAATAAAAAATGTCTATAAATTAAAACAAAATTAAAACATTACAAGATGGTGGTTCAACCAGAGGTTACATACGGAAGTGAAACTCTTTTTAAAGTCACCGAGAAAAACAGAATTGACAAAATTTTAAAAGTAGAGAGAAGAATTGCTAGAACATGCATAAATAAGAAATATCAAAAAGCTGGGCAATGGCGGATAGTTCCAAATAAAGTGGTATACAGAGAACTGGAGCCCATCACCGATACTATACGAAAGAAAAGGATCTCTTTTTGTGGTCACATTCTGAGGACACCAGAAACCAGATTATCAAGGAAAATTATTGAGAAACTCTGGAATTTGAAACAACAAGGAGGATGGCTTAAGGAAATAAGAGAGGATATGGAAGAACTGGAAATAACTCTGGATGATTTGCAGAACAAAACGCCAAATTTAAAGAAGTTGAGGGACACAGAAATAAGATTTAAACCAAAAATTGACAAACGACATACAATGAAAAGGGTATTTACAGATGAGGAACGACGAAAAGCATCGGAACGAATGAAGAGATACTGGGCCACTCGGAAGGGGAAAATACCAAAGAAGAGGACCAGAAATGATTGACTGAAGTGGTCCAATGAGGCTGTAAAAGCAGAAGAAGAAGAAGAAGAAGAAAGGCGTCATTGTAGCACTCATGATTTGGAGAAGAGAAGGGTATCGCCTGAGCCTCCTTTGCTCATTTCCGATGGAGGAAGGCAGGGTGATAGTGCGAAGAGCTCGAAACTTCTGCAAAATGGTGGACCAAGGTGTTGGAGATAGCAATAGAGTCCACAATAACATCGTCTGCTACTGCCAGGCTGGAAATTGGAGAATGGATCTTGGTCCCAGAGAGCCATCGGAGGTTGGCCCTCACAACAGAGGAAGGGGTGGATCTGTTAAAAGAACCAGTGAATGAAATCCAACTAGCTCTTCTCCTTTCCCAAAGAATGTGATAATACTTTGCATGCATCTGTTTATAATGAATGCAGTTTGCCATCATAGGATGATGGTCAAAAACACGGAGAGCACGTCTCTGTGGGTGAATTGCATTGTGGCATGCCTCAGTCCACCAAGAGACTGGAACACAATGTGGTAAAGAGGAAGTGCGAGGAATGGAACATTCTGCAGCAGTAAGGATAACGGTGAGATAGTCCACCTGGTCATCACAACTGGGGAAATCTTGTTCTGCGAAGGTCGCCAGGGAGGAGTAAAGCTGCCAGTCAGCCTTAGTAAGCTGCCATTTGTGCGTGCATGCACATAGGTTATGAGTCAGCAAATGGAGAGCGCACAGGAAATAATCGTCACTCAAGTAGGTGTCTGAAAGAACGGACCACTCAAGACAATGGGCAAGCTGGGCAGTGCAAAAGGATAGTCCAAATGGGAATAGGTATGCGAGGGTTCAGTAATGAAAGTGGGTGTTCCAGCATTAAGGAAGAAGAGGTTAAGTTGATTAAGAACGTCAGCCAAGATGGCACCTCTCTGACAGGTCCTGGGAGAACCCCAAAGGGGATGATGCACATTAAAGTCACTGAGTAGCAAAAATGGGGGCACTAGCTGCCCAATAAGCTGAAGGAAGTCTGCCCTGGTGACATCAAAGGACGAAGGTCCATAAATGGTACAGAGGGGGAAAGTCAGGCGGGGAAGGAAAAGCTGAACTGCAGCAGCATGCAGACAGGTAGTCAGGGAGATGGGTTGACTATGAAGGTCATCCTGTACGAGCAGCATGACGCCCCCAAGAGATGGAATGCCAACCTCAGGGGGAAGGGCAAAATGAATTGGTAAGTAATGTGAAAGCTCAAAGCGGTCGTGAGGGCCCAATTTCGTTTCCTGAAGGCAGAGTACAAGGGGATGTTGCAATGCTAAAATCAGCCATGAATCATCTTTGTGGGACCGAAGGCTGTGAACGTCCCATTGGAGGACAGTCATGAGGAAAGAGATGGAGGGGTGTCAACTTGGCGACCGCCAAGTGACAGCCGGTATAGAGTCGTTATTACAGGGCACAGGAGCAGAAGGATCCTGCTCCATGGGGTCCACAGAAGCACTGGCTTGCTTGTAAGGTCGGTTTGTGGAGTCCAACGCCGAAAAATTGTTGGTGGTGCGCATCGGTGAGACAGAGGCCGGCCGGCCTAAGGTACCATGTGGCAACACTGTCTAACAGAACCTTCGAGTTGGCGAAGGTGAAGACCGTTTGCCTTTAGTGGACTTCTTCGAGCCTTTCCGGGTAGAGGAAGACTTTGGTGTTGTTTGATGGAGAAACGGAGGAAGTCTTCATCGGAGTACTCCTTCAGTCCTTTCCTGCCTACTGGTTGTGTAGGCAGTGGCTTCACCTCTTGACGTGAGAGTTTGACGGTTTGTTGCACAGCAGGACGGGGGGTGGCGTTGGTACCTTGACACTGGGCGATTTCACAACCTCAAGAGCCGAATTTGAAGTTGCATGTCTGTGTGGCTATGTCCTTCATGGAGCAAGGGGTAACAAGAACAGAACTATAGGTGCCAGACGGGAGTACACAGGGTTTGCAACTAGCCAGTAACTTGCAAGCTAATGGGTAAGGAACTTTTTTCTTTATCCGAATCTCTTTGACAGCCCACTCATCTAGATACACGGGACAATCCCGAGAGGAGGCGGCATGGCCGCCGTTGCAGTTGATACAGCAGGGAGAAGGTTACACATTTGGCTGGGTGTAGACAAGATGTTCTGGTTTGGTTAAAATGATGACACTGGTAGCAGCGCATTGGGTTCGGAATGTATGGCCGGACTGTGATAATTTCATAGCATGCTTTGAGCTTGGACAGCAGCGCCATCCTATCGAAGGTGAGGAAAAGAGTGTAGGTGGGCACTAAGGAGGAATCTACTTTTTTCATTACACAATGGACAGCAATGACACCCTGATCAGAGAGGTAACATTGTATTTTGGCAGTTAGACCGTCAAACAGCCTGGTGTAAATTACACCACAGGAAGAATTAAAAGCTCTGTGGGCCCTGACACGAACAGGGTAACCATGGAGAAGCAAGGCAGCAAGCAGTAGTTGCTGCTTGAGAATCAGAAGCCTTCTCCAAAAGCAAAGTGCCATTCCATAAACGAAAGCAGGATTTCACAGGGCCAGCAATTGCATCAACACCTTTCTGAATAATAAACGGATTGACCATGGCAAAGGACTGACCGTCTTAGTACGTGAAACCACAAGGAACTGTGGGGCAGTGGGAAGGGTCTTCGAATCAATAGCCTCATTATGTTTATGTTTTGTAGACACTAAGTGGAAAGTTGATTGACTCATCACAAGGAAATTCCCCACAATTGCCAGCGTCTCCAATGGTGTGCTCCTTCCAACTGGGGGCCCCCTTCACAAGGGGGTGCACCCGCCTTAGGTGGCTGTTCACACCTCCCGAGCACCTGATGGAGGGACCATCGACAATTTGAGAAGGTTACAGCTCAGGCAATCACCCCTGCCTGGGCCTGGCCTGTACCATGGGGTACGTGCGAACTCTACCTGTCGACTTGGGGCTGGGAATTACGTGTTACCCAGTCAACTGTTACGCGTCAGATGCGTGGGTCAGCCTTCAGGAGTGCAAGGGGAGGAAGAAGAAGAAGAAAAGAAGGTCTTTAAACGCCAAAGCGGAGGAACAAGAGTAGAAGGGAAACAAAGAAAGGAAAAGGGAGTGAAAAACAAAGGTGAGACTGTTTGCATGTCAGCAACAGAATGCAGAACATTCCCAATAATACCCCAGACATGTTCCCAACGGTATACACATTCAGCACTTAAGGGAAAAATTGCTGCAAAGGCTGGGGCCCAGTGGTAGCCAAGCACGAACCCACTAAAGAGTGGTGAGCCCCCTGGGAGGGCTCACATTCATGTCCTCCTGGCCTCAACCTTTGTTAGTCATCATCCTTTACCCACCTATACCCTTCCCAGTTCCCCTTCCAGCACTACACAATTCTCTATTCCATCAATGCACTCACAATCTTTTTACTTCTTGCTAACCCCCACCCTATGTCTAATCTCCTGACTGTTTGGTCATAAGCATCACATATCCCATCAAATGTAGGGTTACCTGTGAAACCAGTCTTGTGATCTACAAGCTAAGCTGCAACCAATATGCTGCATTCTACGTGGGCATGACAACCAACAAGCTGTCTGTCCGCATGAATAATCATTGTCAAACTGTGACCAAGAAAGAGCTGGACCACCCAGTTGCTGAGCATGATGCCTAACACAATGTTGTTTATTTCAATGACTGTTTCACAGCCTGTTCCATCTGGATCCTTCCCACCAACACCAGCTTTTCTCAGTTGCACAGATTGGAACTCTGCCTGGAAAATATTCTACATTTGTGTAACCCTCCTGGCCTCAAAGTTCATCAGTCATTGTCCTTTACCCACATATCCCCTTCCCTATTCCCATTCCGGCACTACGCACCCCTCTATTCCATCGAGGCACCCACAGTCTTTTTACTTCTCTCCTTTTACATCCCCCACTCATCGTCTAACTCCCAACTGCACCTAGCTGCCCTACCCTCTCTCCACCTCGACCCTGCCCTGTATACTCCACAAGCAGCACTTTAGCGTTCCCATCCCTATCCTGTTATCCCTCCCCCTCACCACCCCAACCTCCTCCTTACCCCCACCCCACCACCCAGACTGTGGTCATGTGTGTGAGTTGCATGAAAGCGTGTGTGAGAGAGAGAGAGAGAGAGGAGAGAGAGAGAGAGAGAGAGAGAGAGAGAGAGAGAGAGAGAGAGAGAGAGAGAGAGAGAGAGAGAGTTTAATTCTGATGAAGGCCTTTTTGCCTGAAAGCTTGCTTGTTTGACAGTCTTTTTGTTGCGCCAATCTGTGACTCAGCATCTTCGCTATATGGTGAGCAGGAACTATCTTCTACATAATAAGTCATTACTCCATACTGGATTTTCCATTGTTTAAATGTACAATAGCATAGACTGAGATTTACAAAATCTAATTATATAAATTCTTAGCATGTCACTCCATGCAAATGGTCAGTGTGTTACCATATTTTCACTGAAAAAGTATATTTTAGTAAAGAAACGGACATGTTCATCATCATAAGGAAATATCATGCGTATGGTTCATGAAATGAGGAATAAACTAGATTTAACTGATCTGAACTCGTCAGTGACTTTTAGAGCTATTTATTTCTGCATGATCTAGTTCAACTATGATTGCAAAAAATGTCACAGGCTTAAAGCATAATAGTAACACCACCATATAATTACACACCAAAATAATTGAAAACTTAATAATATTTCGATAGATGACCTGAAAATAAATGACAGTCATCAAACTCTACAGCCATTTCGATTTAGTAGGTATCACATATTCTCCACTGGAGATGTTCAGTGGCAGCTGCAATAAAAAGGGGATGTAGAATATAGATATTACTTGCTACAATACACAATATGTTTCACACACATCTGCGAAGTGTAAGAAACATTGCATAGAGTGTTGATTGGTTAATAAGTTTGATGTTCCACAGATTATTTGCATGATAAATTGTAATGATGTGGAACAAGTCATTTTACATGCACATCGGAAATTAATTTGTACACTTGGCTACATTTATAAGTTATTATTATTATTATTATTAATTCCTTGTTAAGGAGAGTGCTACAACACAATCTCTTTCTGAATTGGGCTGTAGATCTTTCTCAGTATTTTCCTCTTTTGTTTTTCCATCACCTTTACTTTTGTTATTCCCTTTATTACTGTTGTTTCTGAGACATACGATGCCTCTGGTAAGACTAGACTAATGTACTGCAGTGTCTTGATTTGGTATTGATGGAAATACCTCTTTTTTTGTAAAGGTTCCATTGAAGCTTGTATACTTTCTGTAGTTTTGCGATCCTTTGTTCATTGGATGTTGCGTTCAGTTCTGTTTTCTGTACAATGTCTTCCAGGTATTGTAAACTATCTACTTGTGTTATTTTTCCATACTTTCTTACCAATGGGTTTTCTTGGATTGTGTGTCCATGTATTGCAATTTTTCATATGAGATTTGTAGTCCCATTTTTGCTGAGATTTTGTGTAATGTCTGTAGGGTTTCGTTGGCGTCTTTTCTGTTTTTTTTTTTTTTTTTTTGATGGCTATATAAACAGCAAAGGTCAGACATTTTAAGTTGATGGTTCTATCATTGTGTCTCCCCATCCTTAACCCTCCTTTGTCCCATGTCCTGATTATTCTCACCAAAACAGAGTTAAATAGAATGGACAACTGCCTGTCTCCCTACCTCACTCCAGTCTTGATTTCGAATGGTTGCAATTATTATTGTTATTGTTATTATTATTAAATAAACGGGTGTGAGTTAGTGATTCCCACCCACCACCTTTCAGACTGTCCTGGAGAAACTTTCTCAGTCTGTTTTAAAATTTTACTTTTCTGTCTGACAGACATTTTATACCATTGCGTAAGTGAGCAAAGATTTTAGTTTCTGCATTGTGAACCCTGTTTTGTGCTAAAGATAACCTTCATGTGTTATAATGAATGTAATTTTTCCTTCTGATATTGTAATTATGTACATCATTGTTCCTTTTGAACTGGATTATTTGAAAAATCTTGAGGAATTAAATATACTGTGAAGCAGTAGTCAGGATGTCGATTTCATTAAACAAGTGTCTACAAAATTATAATGGATGAGCACTGCATATTATTCTTATGGCATGTTTTTCAGCAATGAAGACTTACTTTCTTAAGGATGAGTTACCCCATTCTATATGAGACTATCGAATGAAAATCTATAAAATCTGTAAACTTACTGATTTGTCTCTCCACAAGATTTGCAATGATTCTAAGTGCAAATGTGGATGAAATATGTTGTTTTAGGAGTTGCAAAATGTGCTCTTCCCAGTTTAAACTCTCATCAGTATGGACATCCAAGAATTTTGAAATTTTCACCTTATTTATCATTTCCATATCATGTGTTACATTCACGATTGGTTTAGTACCCCTAGACGTGCAGAACTGAATATTTAAAAAAAATATTGAGGATGAGACCATTCACAGAAAACCAGCCAATAATACTTTAAGAATACTGCTTACCATTTCTTCCATAGCTTTACACACACTTGGACTGATTACAACACTAGTGCCATAAAAAAAATCTGCCTATGGTATATTAGATGGAAAATCATTTACATGTAAAAGGAACAATGGCAGACTAAGGTTGAGCCTTGGCGAGTTCCCTATGTTTTCTCCCCAGTCAGAGGAACCTCCCCGGGTCATTCCATGTGAATTCAACCAATTTGAGAAAATGTTCCAGCTGACAGTTTCAGATTTGGCTGAAATTTAGCACACCAATGCTACCAAGTGTGGAACACTCATGTACAAAATTTTAAATTCCTCTGCCAATTAGTTCCAGAATTATGGCTTGTGAAAGGTGGCGTGACACGGAAAGTGCAACCCGCATCTGCCAATCTATCTTCAGACCCAACTTCAGGTCTTAATAACTTTGGAACTATTCTGCACAGTCCAGTGAAATTTTTACAACCCAATAACATCCACTTAGAGAACACACTCTATGAATCAAAACATCAACAACATATTTCTGAGGGAAGATAAATTAAAAAATGTGATTAAAAAAATGTAATAAATTAAAAGGTACATATTGTAGGTGCCCTTTATGCCAAATATAATTCACTCAAAAAGGGTAATTTTTTTTTTTTTTTTTTTTTTGGTAAGCTTAAAGTGGCCTAAACACGCACAGAACTCATCTTGCCCATATCAGTCACACTAACAGAGTTACATGCACACAAAAATACAAAAACTTGAAAAATTACCTGAAAAACATGGATTTTCTAAGTGTAGCAGCACAAAAGGGACAAGTGATATCCAAGCCAAATTTATATAATATGTGGCAAAATTTCAACTTGTTATTGCAAGGCATTTGTGTACAATAAAAGTTGACAGAGATGTATTTGGTTACGTTTCTTTTAACATGATTTAGCAAGTAATAGTGATGATGCAGACAGCTTGTTTCAGATAAAGCTGCAGCAATTGTTGGGAACCATTAGGCAACAGAAAGTTAAACAATGGTAGTTTTCAGGGACAGAATGAGTCATAGACAGGAACAACAACGGAAACAAGCGACAATTACAGGTTACTCATGTTTTTAAGATTCTAGTTCAGACTGGTCAATACTGTTGTGGAAAGTCAGTATGGAGGCAGAAGAGTGTACGAGTGGTACTTTTGTTCAAACAAGTTGCAGTATTGGTAGAGCACAAGCATCTGAATGTCATAAAACAACATATGGAACAAAATGTGGCATTCACTTTGTACTGTATGATCTGGATGAATCGAACCAAGATTTGTTGCTATGGAGATCCGGGATACACCCTGTGGGCACAAGAAGTACAGTTACAGGAAACTTTAGTGTTTGTTATCACCATATGAAAGTGTTTCTGGATAAGTATTCTTTCCTACAAAGAAGTTGTTTTGATCCATTTTGGATTCATAAGAAGACAGTGAAGTGTAGCCTCAGAGAAATTTATATAAAATCAGTATTGAAAGTGAATCAGTGCATGGGACTTAACATGAACAAGGACAAAAGTTATGTTCCATGTGTGTCACACTGCTAAAAAATGAAGAATATTCTGATAATTTACATGACAGTGACGAAGAGTATCAGTCACCTACAACCACCGCGGATGAGCAATTAAATACTTCAGTGACTGCTCTTGGTTTGTCTCCCACGAAGACACACAAAGTTGGGAAAAGAGACAGGCCCAGCTATGGTAGCAGAAAACTACAAGAAGCTCAAATGGAATTAAAACACAAAATAGCTGACAAACTAATGGTGAAAGAGGAAGAACTATCTGCTCCAAAGGAACAGAAACCATGCCAGAAATGCTCTGATTTGGGCAAAATTGTGCATGATTTGAAAGAAAAATGTGCCATATCCACACATCAGAAAAAAGTAGCTATTCTTACCCTTGCACCTTCCAGCTGGTCTATTGACTACACTGCAAAGGAACTCAATGTTTCTACATATATGGTAAAGCAAGCTAGGAAAATAAAAGCAACCCAAGGAATGCTTCCATAACTTCAGCAGGATCAGGGTAAGCAATTGAGTTCAGAAATAAAGGTGCTAGTGTCAGAGTTTTATGAAAATAATGACTACAGCCAAATAATGCCTGGAAAAAAAGACTATGACGGTGAAAATGTGAAATGTACGTGTACAGATGCAAAAAAGACTGTTGCCATGCAACATATCAGAACTATATGTAGAATTCAAGGAAAAGTATCCCAATACCAAAGTAGGTTTATCATCTTTTTTCAATCTTCGGCTAAAATGGGTTGTGCCTGTAAATGCAGGGGACACACATAATGTTTGTGTATGTGAGACCCATCAAAATGTTAAGCTGATGTTTGCAGCTATAAAGGATTCTGGTCTGGATTACAAAGGTGCAATGAAGCTGCTAGTGTGTGACATCAGTTCCTACCAGTGCATGATACACAGGTGTGAAAAGTGTCCTGGTAAGGCAAATCTTGCAGAACACATGAATAACAAACTGTATGGGGAACTCGTTATTGATGATGATGAACTTGTTTCTTATAAACAATGGACACACATGGATCGCACAAGTCTTGAAACAAAGTAAAGTACAGTGGAAGATTTTGTTGAAATGTGTTGTCAAAAAACGGACAAACTGACCACACACAGCTTCACAGCAACAGCAGAATCGGCTTACCTCCAGTTTTGTAAGGATAATTTGAAACAAGATGAAGTTATAGTAATACTAGACTTTTCTGAAAATTATGCATTTATAGTTCATGATGCCATCCAAGGATATCATTGGGACAACAGTCCAGCAACTATCCAGCCATTTGTGATTTACTATAGAGGTGAATCAGGTGATGTGTCTGTCATGAACATGGGCATTTTTTGTGACTGTTTAATTCATGATGCCATTCCAGTTCATGCCCACATTCGCACTGTCATGACATGTGAAAAACAAGCTGCCTCACATACATTTTGCGAAATACTTCAGTCATGGGGCAGCTAGTCAGTACAAAAACTGTAAAAATCTCAAAAATTTATGCATGCATTACCATGATTTTCAGATTCACACAAAATGGAATTTTTTCGCAACAAATCATGGCATCACGAGCTAGTCTGCAGCACCCTACAGAAGGTCACATTCTAACACCTCTTCAATTATTTACCTGGGTACCGAAAAATATCTCTGGCATACAATCATTCTATGTTTCGAAAGATGAGGTGAAACCAGTCGAAGAGTTGCTAAAAAGCAGACTAGAACACGTTAAAACTGTTGCAGGCACAAGGAGCCATCATCACTTCTCTCCAGTGGACTCTGACAATGAGCAGAATATCCGGTTATAACTAAAGGTTCATGCACAACATGTGTCTTCACAGTGTGTCTGACTCAGGATTCAGAAGCAAAAGCAGCAACATACAACCAGGTTGCTATGTTATAGGTGTTAATGATGACAAATGGTACTTAGGATGTGTTGCAGAGTGCTGTGAAGCAGAAGGTGATGTATTTGTGAACTTCATGGCACCAGCAAGATCATTTCATTGGCCACGTTTGGCAGACAGGTGTTGGATTCCTTTTGAACATATTCTTATGACAGTTCCAGTTCCTACCACAGTGTCAGGAAGACAGTACAATTTGCCACTCAATGTACAGAGTACAGTAGCTAACGAGTGGGAGAACTTCTGTTCGAAGCACAATTGACTGGTTTTTAGCAGTTAAGGTGCAGTAAACATTAATGATAGGTTGTCTTAATCTGTCTATATGTTGTTGCTTAGTGATTAAACAGTTGTGGGAGACGATAAGAACCAGCAGAACAGTTTACAATATGTTTTTACAAAATTGTGTTGTGGAACAATGGTCAATCACCAAATACATCTGTCAACTTCCATTGTACACAAATGTCTTGCAATAACATGCTGAAATTTTGAGATATATATCATTATGGCCTACTTATGCAGTGTGTGAAATTTGGCTTGGATACCACTTGTCCCTTTTGTGCTACCACACTTTGAAAATCCATGTTTTTCAGGCAATTTTTCAAATTTTTGTATTTTTGTGTGCATGTAACTCAGTTTTTGTGACTGATATGGGCATGATGAGTTCTGCGTGTGTTTAGGCCACCTTAAGCTTACCACAAAAAAATTTATACCCTTTTTGAGTGAATTATATTTGGTATAGAGGGCACCTACAATATGTACCTTTTAACATATTACATTTTTTTAATCACATTTTGGAATTTTTTATTTTCCATCAGAAATAAGTTGTTGATGTTTTGATTCATAGAGTGTGTTCTCTAAGTGGACGTTATTGGGTTGTAAAAATTTCACTGGACTGTGTGGAATAGTTCCAAAGTTATTAAGACCTGAAGTTGGGTCTGAAGATAGATTGCCAGATGCGGGTTGCAATTTGCGGGTCATGCCACTTTCTTTCACTAGTTATAATTCTGGATCTAATTGGCAGGGGAAACTAATACTTTGTACACGAGTGTTCCATAGAATTAGTGTACTGAATTCCAGTCAAATCTGAGACTATGAGCTCGAGCCCCTGGTTGAACTGACATGGAATCACAACCCCCCCCCCCAATTACATTGGTTGGATTCCGAAGTATGACTTTCTGCATTATTTTGGTTAGATATGACATTATCCATCGTTCAGCTATAAAAATTGCATATAACCTCTGTTTATCTAGGAGGATATTGTGGATCACACTGTCAAATGTCTTAGGTAGGCCACAGAAAATATAGGGTGACACAGAAAAACGGGAACATTTCCAAACTCCAAGGAAACTAGAAGTGATGAAGGAAAGAAACAGCATTTATCATTTTTTTAAAATTAGGTCCTTTAGATGGCATCCTCCTTATGAATACATTTATGAAATCTACTGTTGAGATTCCTCATTGACCACTGCAACATCTCACCTGGGATACTGTGAATTGCATCCCAAATTCTCTGGTCTAACTCATCCAGGGTTCTTGGTTGAGTCATGTAGACTTTGCTCTTGAGGTAGCCCCACAAGTAAAAACCACAAACAGATAAATCTGGTGATCTAGGGAGCCAAATGTTACCGATTTGTAAGATCACACGGTTGCCAAAAAATTCTCACACGTATGCCATTGATTGCCGTGCAGTGTGTGATGTCACTCTGTCCTTTTGAAACCAGGCTTCTTGAGTGTTTGGAAAGTTGCTCAATGCAGGAGTAATGACAGTTCATATCATTTCCATATAACGATTGACATTGACAAGTTATTGTGTTTCCCTGTTCATTTGTGAAAAATATGGTCCGATAATCTGAATACTGTCACTTTACTAGCACGTAAAGTGCCTCATCTGACATCCACAACTTGTTTAAAAATTCATCATAATTGTTTATTTTTGTTATCTTTTGTTGACAGAATCCTAATCGTAACCGGTATTCATTTTCCTTCAATTGTTGCACCATCTGTAGTTCGTACAGATGAAATTTTTAATCAAGATGAAGAATTCTGTGAACACACTCCCGAGACATTCCAACCGCTGCTACTTGCTTACGAATTGAGCGCAGTGGGCTCCGTAAGCAAGACTTGCATGTACAACATTGATGTTCACTGGAGAATGCACAGTTCTTGCTCATCCTGTTGGTTTCTTCTTGTGGCTGGATCCAGTCTCTTCAGTTATTAATCCAACATTTTATCATGTGTATTGACAGAATGGCACCATAACGTCCTAAATTATAAACACGTCTAAACTCACTCCATTTTTATGGTTAATGCATGCTGCTGTCCATTTCACCATAATTACTGAAATAGTGTACGGTTTACTCGCTAACTGTCAAGAACCCACAGTGCTGCCACCTGCCCACGGCTGCCACTACTCATTTCAAACATTTCTGTTATGTGTCACCCTGTACTAATCAGTGCTATTTTGTTATTTAATGATTGTAAAATTTGGTGAGTGAACATGTAAATGGCATTCTTACTACAGCAACTCTTCTAAAATCCAAACTTTAATTTGCTGAGCACATTATTGTTGAGAGGTGAGTAGTTATTGACATTTCTCCTACCACCTTTCTTAAACGGTGGTTTAACAATGGCATACATCATTCTCTCTGGAAAAATGCCTTGAGTAAGCGATGCATTACATATTTCTGATATGACAGGCCATAATATATGGGAACAAATCTTAGTACCTGGTTGGAAATACCATCAAATCCATATGAGCCTTAATTTTTGAGGGAATGTACAGTTTTCTTAATTTAGGGGGAGAAGTTGGTGAAACATTCATATGACTGAATTCTGTGAGAGATGCTTTTTCAACATCCTGCTGTGATTTTTCTGTTGAACTGTTTCTCCTCATATTTTCTACTCTATTTAAGAAATGATTAATAATTATTAAACACATTTGCTATTGTGGCTCATGATTTATAGCTCCTTCATTTAATTCAATGGTGATGTGATCTTGTTCTTTGGTCAGTTGTCCTGTCTCTCATTCAATTACATTCCATAAAGCTGTAAGTCTATTGTTTGAATTACTGATTTCTGACGTAATGTGTATGTTCCTTGATTTTAAATAACTTGTCTTAGTAATTCTGAGTAGTTTTTGTAGTGTGCAAATACTGCACAATATTTACTTGTTCTTGCCAAGAGAAACAATTCTCTTTTCTTTCCACAAGATACTTTAATCCCTCAAGCGAGCACAGGGTTTTTACATGGCTGTTTAATGTCCTTTCTGAGTAACTTACGTGGGAAACTATTTTCAAATAATGTTATGAATATATATGGAATAAATTAAATTCTATGTCAGCATTTGGTTCATTATACACACATCAAAAAAAGTTTTGCATCACCCCATTTCCAAGAGTTCTGGAACCTGTGCAGAAAATTGGAATAGAGATCAACATAAACATCATTTCCGCACTTTTTATTGCTCATGAAAAGCACACATTGCAAGTTGTACCACCATACAGCGAGACCTTCGGAGGTGGTGGTACACACTGCTGTACACACTGGTAGCACATCCTATTGCATTTATGCATGCTTGTATTCGTTGTGGCATACTATCCACAAGTTCATCAAGGCACTGTTGGTCCAGATTGTCCCAGTCCTCAACGGCGATTCGGCGTAGATCCCTCAGAGTGGATGGTGGGTCATGTCATCCATAAAACAGCCCTTTTCATTGTATCCCAGGCATGTTCGACGGGGTTCATGTCTGGTGAACATGCTGGCCACTCTAGTTGAGCAATGTCGTTATGCTGAAGGAAGTCATTCACAAGGTGTACACAATGGGGGTGCAAATTGTCATCCATGAAGATGAATGCTTTGTCAATATGCCGCCAATATGGTTGCACTATCGGTCAGACGGCTTTCACGTATCGTACAGCTGTTACAGTGCCTCCTATGACCAACAGCGGCGTACATAGGCCCCACATAATGCCACCCCAAAACAGCACGGAACCTCCACCTTGCTGCACTCACTGGACAGTGTGTGTAAGGCATTCAGCCTGACCACGGTGCCTCTAAACACGTCTCCAACGATTGTCTGGTTGAAGGCATATGCGACACTCATCGGTGAAGAGAATGTATTGCCAATCCTGAGCAGTCCATTCAACATGTTGTTGGGCCCATCTGTACCGCACTGGATCGTGTTGCGATTGCAAAGATGGACCTCGCCATGGACGTCAGGAGTGAAGTTGCACAACATACAGCCTATTGCACACAGTTTGAGTCGTAACACGGCATCCTGTGGCTGCAAGTAAATCATTATTCAACATGGAGGCACTGCTGTCGGGGTTCCTCCGAGCCATAATCCATAGGTAGCGGTCATCCACTGCAGCAGTGGCCCTTAGGCGGCCTGAGGGAGGCATGTCATCATTAGCTCCTGTCTCTACTCCATGTCCGAACAACATCCCTTTGGTTCACTCCAAGACGCTTCGACACTTCCATTGTTGAGAGCCCTTCCTGGGGCAAAATAGCAACGTGGACGCGATAGAACCACGGTATTGACCGTCTAGGCGTGGTTGAACAACAGACAACACAAGCCGTGTACCTCCTTCCTGGTGGAATGACTTGAACTGATCGGCTGTTGAACCCCATCCGTCTAATAGGCACTGCTCATGCATGGTTGTTTACATGTTTGGGCGGGTTTTGGGACACCTCTAAACAGTCAAAGGGACTGTGTCAGTGATACAATATCCACAGTCAACATCTATCTTCAGGAGTTCTGGGAAACGGGGTGATGCAAAACTTTTCTTGACGTGTGTAAATTTCATCCCAGGTCATCTCTTGCAAACTATTTTCAACAAGATTTGTTCTGGAGTCAATAATTATTCTCACTGATTTCTACTGAGAAGTAGCTATAATGTACAGAACTATCTCATTTATCCTAACTAGCTGTCCACCTTGGTCATAAAGAGCACTGAGTATGCAGTTATTTCCTTGCTTTGAGTTACACAGAAGACATTATCATTAGAGTTCTATTATCTTTATCCGCTTGTGTTGGAAAGTTGATTGCTGAAATTCAATTGTAGGATATAAATAAGGTTTCCTATCAGAATCTTTTATAAAATCTACATTGATATCACCACAGACTAACTGCTTTCTACTGTCTGGCAGATGGCATAATAAGGAATCCAAATTCCCATAGGCAGTTAAAAATTCCCCAGTGGGGATCGTACAGTTACAATTAAAAGTGAACTGTTTTTCAGTATCAATGCGCAAGTACACACTTCTATGTGCTTATCACTGCAAAAGCTCCCTGTCTCAATGTATTTGAGCTTTAATTTTGTCTTAATGTATGTAACGACTCCTCCTCTTCCCATATTAGTTCTACGTGAGTAAGATGCTAGCGATCTTTTATATTTAACTTCTCTAACACTGTGGTTACGTGTGCTCATACAGGTACAGGATGCTCTAAATTTTCTAAACCAACAAGAAGCTTTTTTACTTTATTACTCAGTCATCTAATATTCTGATGACGTATGGTAAATGCCTTACTTTTCTGTGCATTCTTAAGCATCTCTTGTGATTCTTCAGTTATTTTAATTTCTTCATACTAGGGTGCCTGAATGCTGATTCTAACTGAAGGAAGATACCATTGGGACACCAATAACCGCAGAGATCTCACATCGTGTGATAGTGCCCCCCCACCACATTTTCTGAAAGAAGCTCAGCCAACCTATCTTCCCTTCTCTGGTTCAGGTGTAGGCTTTGGCTAGTATATCCTTGTCTCCCAATTGTAGCAACAGGCACTGCACTCATGTGTGATTTCATTTCTGCCAGCAGCAGTGCCTGCTCAACTCTGTGTTCACAAGGCTCGCAGCAGTATAACACAGAGCTGGTCGCGATGCTGCGGGACCTCCATAAAAGTCATACCTGTGTGTGTAGTTGTTACTTTTATTTCATCAAAATCACGTCTACTGCTGTAATTTCTGTCTTTAGCGACACTGTTCCCTGTTCCACCTTCTAAGATAACCTGATCCTCCTACTCAAAATCTGTACAAAAATTCCCAGTGTCCTCTGTCATCTGGACAAGGCTAGCACTCTGCTTCACAATACTTATGATCAGGTTCCCTCTTCCTAATTTGTCCTGTACCATCTGGCTTACACCCTCTCATGGCTACTACCTAGCAGCAAGACTCTTCTTTATACCCTTTTCTGATAACAACCTACACTTAGTTTATTTGCTAGAAGTGTGCTGAACTCAATTGTAACCTACACCTAGATGAGTCTCTTCCCCTCCTACTTCAGGTAACAAGTCAAATTTACCAGAGACAGAAAGGTCAAATGTACATGAAGTTGCAAAGCTGTTCCCCCTTTCACCCATTACTTGTTACCTTAACCGAGTTCCCATGATGTTTTTTTCCATCTTCAACCTATCTAGTTGAAATTTCGCACAATCTAATTCGGCCCGAAGGGTACAAATCTTTTCCTTCTGTTTGACAATTCTCCATCTTTTCTGCAGAGCCTACAGTTCCGAGGGAGAGCCTTGTTGAGTCCTCCATCGCAGTTGCCCCAGTGAAATTCCAGCCCACAATCTACACATACCAACTCTGCCTGACTACCCCGTGGCAACAACCACACTTATCACACACCACAACACAACTTAAAAACACAGAAATCTAATTAAAACTATTAGCGCACTTTCCAGTACCACAAATTTTCATAATTTATGAGATGCAAAAATTAGGCTTACTGGAAAGCAATTCAGATGTATGATATAATACAAGTTAATTCTTCCACTTAAAAAACATAACTCCGGCAAAATATGGCCTCCTAAGCACAATGCAATTTTATGTGACAATTTAAAAACAAAACCATTGATCCCAAGATCTTCAACAGCCCAGATGAATGAGTCATAAAAAATGAATTTATGCATAAAATATTCTTCGCACAATCACTTTATCCTACGAAAACTGACTATTTTTAACCAATAACACCAGTGCTACCAACCCAAAAATCAAGTGACAACCCCCCCCCCCCCCCTCTCAATTTCACTCTTTAATCTTAGCTGTTGTGACAGACTGATATGTAGCATGTCGCAACATACATGTTATCCCAACACCTGCATTAGTTTGGAGGGTGACAATCTGATTGAGAGTTTGTGAAGCCAACAAATGTGATTGAGAAATAAAGGTTATGGCAAGGGACTGATCTGTAATGGATCTAAATGTCTACATTTGAGCTGCATTTAGTTTAAGGCAATTTTCACTATAACAGTGAAACTGGAAGGTAACTTCAGAAAACATTAATTTGCTACAGATATTTTCATGCATATTATGCACATACACATCAACTATGAAAACTGCAATGGAAGCCACTATGTAACTCATATGAACACATGGATCTGTCATCATACCTACAAGAAAAACTTAAAGCATGGGGAAAGACTTACGAGGCTTCATGAAGGAATATTTTGCTGGTTGGGAATGACAATTCCTCTGGCTTCCAGTATTTAATTTTGATTACATTGTGGGGACAAAAACAGACACATAACTGGCTTCTAATGTGATTCACTAGAACCATTTGTAGATTGCAAAAAAATACAAGGAAGTACTCTTTCACTAGAGCAACACTACAGCAGCCATAATGGTGACTACACATAATTTGATATCTGAACATGTTCCTCACCTACTTTGTTCTCCTGATTTGGTCTCGGCAGACTTTTACAAATTTGGCTACACAGAAAGAAACGGCGGCACATTCTGTGAAATATCTGTCCAACAGTCACTGATGTCAGGTCACCTACAGAAGAAGTTATAGCACCCACAGCAGATGATGTTAGATCACTTACAGCTGAAGCCAAGTGAACTGCAAAAGAGGACCCTACGCCTGCAATTGGAGACTTGGTACTGGCATCAGCAGACAGAGACTCTTTACTGGCAGCACTAAATCCAGCTTCATCAGTAGCAGCTGCAGTGGACATTACAACGCAACCAAAGAAAAGATCTAAAAAGTACCTACAATCTGTAATACTCAAGGATTTTCGGTGCCCCACCTCAAAACAGCAATAGATGGGACACAGAGAAGTATAAGTACAACAGTTACTTGTATAACTGTTCTAGACGTTTTCATATTTCAGCTATAATACCTATACTTTGAGAAATAAATCTTTTGAACTTAAATTTTGAGTTAATGATGCCAATACTTACTGTATGTGTAACATGTAGCACTGCTGCAGGGATATATTGGGCCCTCATTTTAAGTGAAGTTATTGAAATATCTCTGAAACTACACATCAGATCAAAAATTTCATTTTGTTTGTCTCAGAGGGAGACATCAACAGATACCATACTCGAGCTGCCATCTCACCTCGTGCATGGGTGGTAGGGGGCCATTTTAAAATTTTCAATGGGGACTGCCATTTTTTTATTACAGATTACAACTCTACAGCAATATCTACATACATGTTCTCTGAAACATTTTCTTTGTTCTGCCACAGATGACGCTATAATCGGAGGAAAGAAATGAGTACACAATCGTAATTTGTGATGTACTACATAATGGCCCTTGAATATCCAATGGCACGTGGGACCACACCTCCATGCTGTGAGGGTGGGACAGGACAGCATTTCGTAACTTCTAAGTGGAAACCTCGTTCACAACATTATATTCCTCCAACATATTCGATGTGCCATTGTGGCCATGTAGCAAACTACAGTGTATCATAAATGGCAGTAAACTGCAACTGGAGCTCACATTTTGTGCACACTTAGAACAGATAGTGGCCCTGAACATTACAATATTTACACAGTGTTTATTGCCTGCACACCTATCTCTCATTTGGAGAACACACGTGCAAGTGGACGATGACTGTTACAATCACAGAAGAAAAAAAATGAAATTATCCTGATTTACAGAGAATGTAGGAGAAACATTGAGGCTGCTGTTGCCTTAAATGCCAAGTGTTTTCCACAGAAAGTTCACTCTTGTTCATTTTTTACAAGGTTGTGAACACCTTTATATCTGATGCCAGCATATAGACCAGCAAAAAGAAACGAAACAAATGTGTTACAGGAGAAGATAATGAAATAACTGTACTAGTGGCAGTGCACCACAACCCATAGATTAATGACCAGCAAAAGAATTACACCACTATTCCGGTAGGTTCATAGGTAGTATTGTCATAATACTACACCATCATAAGTATCAACTATACATCATCACTGTATCAAGAGCTTCAAGGCACCGACTTCTGTAACTGGGTAGTGTTTTGTGAGTGGGCATGTCAACAAATACAAATGACCCCCATGTTCTTTGCCAAGTACTATTTTCCAGTGAGTCTACTTTCACAATGGTACTGTTAACAGGCATGACATGCATTGCTAGAGTGTAGACCCCCCTCCCCCCAGTTATGGCAAGTTGACCATCAACGTCCTTGGTCAGTTAACATACAGTGTGGCATCAAGGGGAACAAACTCATTGGTCCATATTTTATCAGCTGCACAGTGAATGGATGGAAATATCAAATGTTTTTGGACCAGGAAGTACTGGTACTACAGCAGGATGCTGCCCTGCATGTTTGAGATCATATGTGAATTCAGCATGACGGCTGCTCAGTGCATTACGCAATTAAAGCATGGGATGTGTTAAACCTTGATTACACAGGCTGGTGGGTCAGCTGAGGTGCCCCTATTAATTGGCCTGCTAGGCTACCGGATCTGATGTTGCCGGATTTCTTTCTGTGGGGACATTTAAAAGATAAGGTGTACCAGCAAGTGTCAACAGGCTCTGAGGACATGGTTGACTGCATCAGAAATGCCTGTGCTGATATTCCTCCAGATATGCTTCTATCCTGTGTACTGTTATTTTAAAAGAGATCACTAAGTGGACAGGAGCTGGTAGTACTACATTTAAATACATACTATAATAGCAAAAGGACAGTTTATTTGCCTCAAACCATGGCCACAGTGATGCATCAAGTAGTCCAAAGTTCAATAAGTTTAGGAATACAATGTTGTGAAAGAGGTTTCCAATTAGAAGTTATGAAGTACTGGCCTGTCCTACCCTCACAGCATGGAGATTGGGTCCCATGTGCCATTGGATATTCAAGGGCCACAGAGTAGCACGCCATAAATTACGACTGTGTACCCATTTCTATTCCTTCGGTGAAAGAGCAATCTATGGTAAAATGAAGAAAATGCTTCAGAGAAAACATCTGTAGATTCTGCCATAGAATCTGCAATAAAAAAAAATATTGGTTCCCACTGACAATTTCAAAGTTGCCCCTCACCATACATGCACAGGGTGGTGTGGGGGGTCAAGTGTGGTATCACTGGATGACACAATTTGAGACAAACAAACAGGAATTACAACTTTTTTTTAATCCAATGTGTAGTTTTTGAGATATTTCAATGTCTTCAGTTGAAATGAACACGCTGTAGACATAGGTATTGTTATTATTAGTCATTGCAATTTTGCTGGTCAGTTCTCTAGGAATGCTAAATATAAAAGGAGGTGTGAGGTTGTGTATTAAAAAATATTTTGAAGGTGCTGCATTAGAGTTACATGGGGACCTGGGTGAAGTAGTAATAATAATATCAATATGCAGGTCACTTAACTGGAAATAAGACACTTTCATTAATATATCAGTCTCTGTTGGAAAAGGCCACTATAACTGCCTGTGAGGACTTCAGTATAAACACTGTGAATGGATCTGTACCAAAGCAGCTATTTCTTAGCATACTGCACAGCTTCAACATGTTTCCTTCTTATAAATAGCCTCATAAGAATAACAAATAGAACGGAAAGTCTTTTTACAATAGGGCTATATTATTATAATGCACTCATCATTACAATTCCAACTACCCCTATGAAACAAGTGTATATCCATCCTCTCTCTCTCTCTCTCTCTCTCTCTCTCTCTCTCTCTCTCTCTCTCTCTCTCTGTGTGTGTGTGTGTGTGTGTGTGTGTGTGTGTGTGTGTGTGTGTGTGTGTGTCACAGGAGAATTTCTCTGCAGAAAAATAGGCTAGTTATGTTAGAAGTGCATGCACACCCTGATACAATTCTTTCTCTTGTATGTATAATAAAAGATGCTTTCTCTTTAGTATTCATGACCAGTTTTGAAATGTGCTTTCTGAAGGAACTAACCAGAGCCCATTCATGTGGGGCCACTAAATCTAGTACCTAGATACGGCAGGCATTAAGTTTTCCAGTAGGACTCTAAAAAGTCTCAGTTCTCAAATAAAGGTATAAAGGCACCCTGTTTGTAGAATATCTGAAAACTTATAAGAAAATATATTGACAGGTAATTGCAAAGGCAAAACTGCTAAGAAAAGATAAGATAACAACACTGCCAAGCAATCCGAATGGGGGAGGGGGGAAGGGGGGGGGGACACAAGAACAGCAGGAGATCGCCCTTACAAATGTTGACAACATTAATTTTGGCACAAAAGATCTACCAAATTATGTAATGGAGGTGTGGTGTATTTGAAACGTATCATCATGTTTGCAGAGAGAGAGAGAAAGAGAGAGAGAGAGAGTGTTGGAGTATGCAGTGGCACACCCTAGTGCAGGATTTTTATGTTCCTAATATTTGTAAGTAGTGTTAGAGATACTGAACTCCTTGAGAGCTGTTTTTGGTATTAATATTGGAAGAGTTTGTTGTGGTTCGTTAGTGAGTTACTTTGATGTTGGCAGTTATACACAATAGATCAGCTCTCAGGTTTGGAATTATTACTGTTGTGTGCTGTTTATGTTTGGAGATTTAATTTTATGTTTTTAGTTACTTATCGATGTGACAATGAAGTTCATGAGTAGGTCCCTGCTTGTTGCAATGGGGACAACATATTGAGCAAGATTAAATTCCTTCAGTTATTACCTTTAACTGCAAGTGTGAAGTGTTAATATTTGTGGAGAAGATATAAGACTGACCAAAGTTGCTGCGCCTTGGACCAGTGACCAGTATATGTGGCTTTGTAGGTGGGACAACACATGGCATTCCATACAGACGAGTCCCCGGTTTGAGAAGTGTATGCTTGCTACTTTAGAGACTGTGTGATCGGCATATTGTGTTTACCATTGCTGGATAACAGATTTGTGTACCTACTTACTTTGGTTGGTATATATGTTTTTGTGGTTTTCGTTTCGTCAGCTGCAATTTACCTACATACATAAACGGAAGTGTCCGATTCCAGTATTTTTTTTTTAGTCATTTTGTGTGATTTGGGATTGTGGTGTGTGTGTTTTTTACTGTTATATTTAGCTTGCCCCCTCCCTAAAACACCCAAATTCTCGCGGCTGCCCCATTAGTTTGATTGTATTTTTGGAGGGAAATGTTACTGTCTTATTTATACATATTTTCGTATTTGTTGCCGTAGTGACATCATGCTATTCTAAGAATAGCCATTTCCGCCGTAAAGATGACGTCATGTGTCAAAGCTGACAGGTGGAATTGGACACTTCTGTAATCCCCTGTAACCTCCCTATACACACACAAATGTTTATGAGAAGAGCTAAATATGGAGACCCACAAACTAATAGCAATTACTTTAGCTATGGAAGGGATAGACAAAAATCAACATGTAGGCCACTATTTAGGAAACATGAAATGCCACCATTTCCATGTATTTATATACCAGAAAATATAATTATTACAAAAGAAAATGAAACAGCAGCAATCCATGCATCACCCATAATAAATCCGTACTCAGCTTCCACACAACGCAAATAAATGATGTACAAATACATGAAAAAATACAGCTCTTCTTCAGAAAGGCATACACTCTCCAAGCATCAAACTGTATAATGCATTACCCCAATCCACAAGAACAGTAATGAACAGATACAATTTAAAATCAACCATGAAGAATTACTGGGCCAAGCACTGTTTCAATACAGTAAAGGTGTATCTTGGAAACAGAGGAGGAAAGGGGGGGGGATGGGGTGGAAGACACTGTAGCACAAATTACGATTGACTCTGTGAAGCATGTAGAGCAATAATATATTGTGTAATGTTAGTTTTGCTAAAATGGTGGTACACCATATGTAAGAGTCAAGAAAAGTGTATAGTAATTAATGGTCCAGTATATCTTTTACACTATTTAAGTTTCAAAGGACCAACAAACAAATAAATAAATACACACACAACCTTTGGTTCCCTCCATGTAGAAGAACTTTTACTCAGATGTGTGAGCCGCTTTGGTGTCATTTTTTATAACGCACTTCCATCATACATAAAGACATACGAAAAGGAAACAGCTCTTTTAGAGCAGAGTTAAAAACATTTCTTGCTAGGAAGTGTTTTTGAAGCATAAGTGAATATCTTAGTTTGAAAAAATACTAGACCTTCATTTACTGTTGAGTACTTTTTAATCTTATCAGATGTACCATCTATGTTGTGTTTGCGTAATTGAACAAAAATATTTCTAATTCTGATTTCCTGTTTCAAATACAATGCAACATATCTCCACAGAGTATGGTGCCAGCTGGAAGAGTAGCTGAGATGGATATAATGTGGGTGTTTGCATGTATATACCCTTCAGAAGTGTAATAAAATTTGATATTTTTTCAGAAGTGCAACATAACAGTTTCATGGTCTAGATATATCACTGAATATACTTTTGTGTAATATGTTGGCTCGTTGTAGACTAGTTACATGTAACCTACTTTCTTAGTTATATACAAAGCGAAGTCGTTAAGGCAGTGTTGAAGCACTGGCGTCGCTTGTGGAAGGAGGGAGGTCTTCGTCTGGCCGAAATTCGCGATCAAGATTTTTCCCAACTTGCTAACGTGAATGTTAAGACGGTTCCTTTGATAAGGTTACGTCAGGTCTCCTGCCCTATCTTCACCTACTTGGTATACATATATTATTACTTCTGGAATTTAACTGTCCTATACTGTTGTGCTGAATTGTCGTCGGGTGAATAAACACACAAATTTTCCTAAAACGAGCGACTTCCATCATAACGCAGTAATTTGCAGTGTAACAAAACTAACTTACTCCCTGACAATACAGTATGCAAAATGCGGAACGTGTTAAGATTATGATGGAAGCTTACGGCATTTGAAAAGAAAACAATCAAACGATGCACAAAATTTTCACATATCCTACATCACCGTAAGCAAATTATACGGATACTCGTATTATTCTGTTAACAACCCATAAAACCCATCCGTTACCTTTCAAAGCAAGAATGTGCTCGTTTCTTTCCTTGCCTTCCATCTTTCCACAATCCAATGGCGTTAGGAACACCACTCGCTGCAAAACACTGAAATAAACTAGTTTCTTATATGATGCCCAAATGACAACGTAAGTTTTTCATTTTCAGATTAGAATTTTGTACGCAGGTAATCTGTATACGACTGAAATCATAGTATATATGTGCCTCTAAGAAACTTTCATAAAAGCGTTTACTTTGCAACAGGCTTAGCGACGCACTACAGACTCAATTCCGAATAAACTGCATCAACAACATCATGTCAACAGATGCTGCTCTTGACACATTCACAATCACCAGCAGTCGCAAAGTGACAATCAAAAACAAGGTAGCAACGCATGATTCTCGCATCTCTAAATAAGTTTTTTTGTTATAGTTTAAAGATATTTTCTAGTAACGAAAATCAGCAGACCCAAATTATTGAAACGTTCGTTGACGATAACTTTCCGCAACTTTTTTTCCTCCGGCGTCTTAATGTTTTACAAAGTTGTGTCAACCGACCGGATTGTCGTCTGCTTATCGTTGGTGACCAGTGATCTTCATACATGAGTAGCATTCGTACAATGTGTCTTTGCAGGTGTGGAGTTGTTTGGTTTTATGTGTGTGTCGAGTTGTAAAGGGAGTGTTAAATGTGATTATTGTGTGAAGCAGTATATTGAAGTTCACAGAAAATGTCGTCGTCTTCTGTATATATACTCGATGTGAAAGGCAAAGTTCTCATATCGAGGAACTATCGAGGTGACATAGACCTTGGTGTTATTGAGAAATTTATGCCGTTGCTTATGGAGAAAGAAGAAGAAGGAATGCTGACACCAATACTACAAACAACAGAATGTACTTTCGCCTATATAAAATATAACAACTTGTATATTGTTTCCACCACTAAGAAGAATGCTAACATAGCCCTGGTGTTTGTTTTTCTCCATAAAATAGTGCAGGTAATGATCGAATATTTCAAAGAACTAGAAGAGGAAAGTATAAGGGACAATTTTGTTGTAATATACGAGTTGCTGGATGAGCTAATAGATTTTGGCTATCCACAAACTACGGATAGTAAAATTCTTCAAGAATACATAACACAAGAAGGCCATAAACTTGAAATTCAACCTAGGATTCCTATGGCTGTCACAAACGCAGTGTCATGGAGATCTGAGGGTATAAAGTACAGGAAGAACGAAGTATTTTTGGATGTCATTGAATCTGTTAATTTGTTGGCAAATGCTAATGGAAACGTCCTCCGCAGTGAAATAGTGGGGGCAATAAAAATGAGGGTGTACTTATCTGGGATGCCAGAGTTGAGACTTGGATTGAATGATAAAGTTCTTTTTGAGAGCACAGGTAGAGGTAAATCGAAGTCAGTAGAGCTGGAAGATGTCAAATTTCACCAGTGTGTTCGTTTATCCAGGTTTGAGAATGATCGTACAATATCTTTCATTCCTCCAGATGGAGAATTTGAATTGATGTCTTATCGTTTAAATACACACGTGAAGCCATTAATTTGGATTGAATCTGTTATTGAAAGGCATGCACACAGTCGGGTAGAATATATGATTAAAGCAAAGTCACAGTTCAAAAGGAGATCCACTGCAAATAATGTTGAAATTGTTATTCCTGTGCCTGCTGATGCAGATTCACCAAAATTCAAGACAACGATAGGGAGTGTGAAGTATGCTCCAGAGCAGAATGCCATCACCTGGACTGTCAAATCATTTCCTGGTGGTAAAGAGTATCTCATGCGTGCACATTTTGGTCTTCCAAGTGTTGAAGGCGAAGATGTTGAAGGAAAGCCTCCTATTCAAGTCAAATTTGAAATTCCATATTTCACAACTTCTGGAATACAAGTACGTTATCTTAAGATAATTGAAAAGAGTGGTTACCAAGCGCTCCCTTGGGTTAGGTATATAACTCAGAATGGTGATTACCAACTTCGTACAAACT
The DNA here is from genome assembly GCF_021461385.2 of Schistocerca piceifrons. Lineage (NCBI taxonomy): Eukaryota > Metazoa > Arthropoda > Insecta > Orthoptera > Acrididae > Schistocerca > Schistocerca piceifrons. The sequence goes on along the minus strand of NC_060142.1, from coordinate 336,946,616 downwards.
GAATTCTTTCATGTTTAATTTATGACAGCTAAGTTTTATGTGCAGAAAACAGTTGTGTGAATGGATAACATTGTTATATATCTGTTAAAACTTTGTAAATATTTTTTTGAAAGATCTATATTCCATATTGTGGACCTATAGTCTGGAGATGAAATTTAGACATTGAGAGAATTTCATAACTGTTGCAGTACTTGATGTTTTATTAATTTTATGCAAATCAATGCACATGATCTTGTAAAGATATTGCACTTGACTATTAACTGAGTGTGCATTTAGTACTACATTCCTGGCCACTGATTGTAAATTTCTTTTTGAAAAACATGTTTCTAATAAACAGTATTAAATATTTATTTCTTGATTAATTGTTCCATTCTGTAATTTTTTTTTCCAATGCAGTACTATGTTGGCACTGCAGTACCTTTATCTAAATCTTGTTTAGTTTTTATCATCATGCTTAACAACAAAATTTTTCGAAGAGACAGGTTGAATGTTAGCAAATTTGCAAGTTTTTATATGATTATTTAGTTTTAGGAAAAGTGTTGCATTTAGTGTAATTGCATGTTTTCGAGAATGACATACCCTCATATATCTGCTCAAGGGGTAAGAATGGTATTTCTTTGCCTTGCTTGGTTTTAGCATAGTTGAAGGGTAAAATGAACTATGGCTGCCCTCGTCCCACAAGGGAATTAGTGGGCTTGGTTCCAATGTTTTTGAACTCCCTAATTTAGGTGGAAAGATATTTTACCAGTCAAACAAGAGTGCTTCTTTAAAAGTTTGCTTGTTTTTAAATTGTTGGCACCAACTAGTTATTGCTTTTCACTGATCATTGTGGGTACATTATCCTATAAATACTTAACCATTGTAAAGAAAAGTAACCTTAGAAATTAGTGTTTTCATATTAACAGTGTAATAAGTAAAAAAAAAAAAAAAAAAATAAATAGCAGATCTTACAATTTCCCTGAATTGTCCATGTGTTTAACACTGACTGGCGTACCCATAGTATTAAGTTACCTTCAGTGTTGCAAAGAACGCCATGCCTGTAATATTTTGGGAAGAACATTTTGATGAGGACTGCTATGCCCATAATATTACAGGAGTGGCAGTCCTCACGTAAGGTGCCTAATATACTATGGGCATGGTATTCTTTCCCGCAGTGAATGCAATGTAATACTACGGGCATGGCATTCAAAAGTGTTAAGTAATGGTGTCGTATGGGAAATAATTTGTTGATTATCTTCTTTGACTTGTTACATTCATCCAGACTGTCCATTAATTTTCATGCTTATCTGACAATGCTTGTGATAATGACAACTGTGATATTTTTAACTGTAAGGCAGTATTTATTTGTTTGCCATGAACCGTTGTAATTACAGTATGAGACATGTCAAGAAATACATTACAAAAAATGTAATTGAACAGTGGAAAATCCAGGCTGGAATATAACAGCAGAGATGCTGAGTCGCTGATAGGAACAAAAAAAATACCGTCAGCAAATGAGCCGTTGGTCAATTGAATGTGTGTATGTATGTTGTCTATGTCCGACGAAGACCTTGTTAATCGAAAGCTTTGCTGACAGTCTCTTTGTTGTGCCTATCTGTGACTCAGTATCTCTGCTTTATGGTGAGTAGCAACTATCCTGTTCAAAAATGTAATTGCATAGAAATGTAAAAAGATTACATAGATGTTAAGACAAATATATGTATATGTACAACAAAGCACATGCTACAATGACGTGGAAATGAAGTATCTTCAAAGAAACAATTGCAGCATTTGCCTCAGCAGATAGGGAAAACCACAGAAAAACTTAATCAATACGGTTGGTGAGGGATGTAAAATCTACTCAGAGAAACCACATTTCACTGCTGTTCTCTCCAATGTAAATTACATTGGATGTAATATCAGTAGCAACAACTTCAAAACCAATATCATAGCTAACAGGGAAATAGAACTTATCAAAGCACCACTCAGTGTTATATTCGAAGCACTTTTCTTGGTACAGCTGGCAAACAAAAACAACAGCAATGAGCATTCTTGTAAGCTATTAACTTGTTATGCATGACTGTCTCCTGTCACAAAGTTAATGTAGGTATTCCATACAGATGTGTGGACAAACCAGAGTCATGTACTGTTTTATTTATTTTTGAAGCCAGACAGCACACTGATATTATTTATGTTGGATTGAATCTTGTTGGGGGGGGGGGGGGGGGGGGGGGGGAAGGAAAAAAAATGTATTACTGCCTGCACCTGCTGGGTCTTTATCCATTAATTTTAAATCTTTACATTCTGTGTGATAATGATTATCATTTATTTTATGAAAAGAATGATTTTGAATGTGTACAATGCTGGGATAGTTAATATCCGGAAATCTTTAACACCTTTGTACAGGTTCCCGGTAGGACTTGTGAAGTAACACTGTAGATGGACAGCACCCAGGTCTTGCTCATGCAGTGAATTAAACTTCATAGCTGCAATTGTGCTTCCTTCCCTCTACAGTGACCACCTAGAAAGCACAAGGAAGGGTCTCTTCCTTGTGCTGCCATGAAGCTTTTAAATTCTAACCTATCTGTACTCAAATACAGCGGCTTGTACGCTGTTGTGTCCACACTGCTTTTATCTGTCTGTAAGAGCCAGTAGGGGGAAAAGTTCCAAAAAGAAACACTCTTGTGGTTTCCAAATTGTAATGTAGCTTTTTGTATGCTGAAGTGTTTTAAAACATACCACACCTAGGCATATTGTGTGTTAATGGCATGTACAATTCTTTTGTTCCAGATTAAAAACAAGGTTCAATAAGACTGTTTGTCTCCTACTATGAGTATCTCATAATCCAGTGTTTACAAGTAGTTAAATCTGGTTTCATCATTTCAAATGACACATAACAAGAATTTATTGCTTTTGCAGTTACAATGCTGTGATTGTCATAAATGTGTTAAAAGCTGCCATGCGGTTGCCTCTACCACAGTTGCTGAGGGCTTCCTCAAAAGTGTTAATTTTATCTCTGCGAGAAATTATAGAATATATTCTCTTTTTGCATCATATGACTTTATTTTGAAGTTTTAACAAGCTTTATATACACAAATTTGCTGCACAATCACAGGCCAGAAAGAAGTAGGCCTAAGCTAAGTGTGGATATATGAGACCAAAGTACATTTTTATAAAGTGTCTTTGTTTATATTTTTCCTTAATAAGAAATATATCAGAGCTTATTTTTAGCAGGTCTTACCTGTGTGTGTTTTCCAATTCATGTAACTGTCCACTAGCACACCCAGGAACTTGTAACTGTTTGCCTTTTGTATGGCTGGGCTTCCAAGACTGACTCTAAAGCTATGAGTATGGACTAATCTGCCTTCGTGTACATTATTTTTCTTTTTTCCAATACTCAAAGTTTTTGAAGTTTATCAACTGAGTTGCAGTAAATAATAAGTTTCATCAGCATATGTGATGACTTTGCCCCTTTCAATATTGTTTAAGTCATTTACATAAGGAATTTAAAGTAATGGTTCAGGTACTACATCCTGATGCTCCATACTTGACTTTACTGCACCCAAAGTAAGTATTCATAACAGTGTTATCTATTTTAATTTTATCTCAGAACAATGTTCACTCTGTTTTACTAAAGGTCTGTAAGATTGGGTGACTTTCTCTTACACCATAATGGTGAACTTTCTGCATGAATGTGACATGACAGTCACAAGCTTTATAGAGGTCAAACTAAAAACTTGTTTTTTCATCTAACACCTTTGAAATAAATGATACAAAGTTAGCAACTGCTGTCTCAGTTGACCTATTTGTTGGAAAACCATGCTATGCTCCACCTAGAATGTTGTGTCTGTCTATGGACTTAATTGATTTTCATTACTGTTTCCATTATTTTTGCAGGCAGAAGTAATGGTTATGGGTCCATTTTGCTACCTCCCTTATATAAAGCAATGAATTTTTTTTTTTTTTTTTTTTAAGAGTTCACAAAAAATAGCTTCCTCCAGAGTTAAGTTGATTAGAAAAGTTAAGGTACTGCCATATACTGACAACAATGTTTAATTACCCTAGAAGATATATGATCTAGTCCTTCTGTACTATTACCTTTTAAAAGATTTGTAATTTTTGCTACTTCATGGTCAACTATTAGAAACAGAATTTCTGTTATTTCAGCAGTGTTAACTTCTTCCTTCACTCTATGGGCTCTACATCCTGTCAGTGTGCTTACACTAAGTATATAGTGCTGGTTGAAAATGGAGCAGATGTCCTTTAGGTCTGAGAAATTGTCGAGACAGTCTTTGCTGTCCCCACTTTCTTTCTTGTTTAATGAACAAGAAGTGTAAATGCCCGACCAGTTTTCTACTTCAAGCATTGTATGCCATTAATTTATATTTGATGCATGTGTCAGTCTGACTTCCATGAAAATATCATTAGTGCTCTGTGTTGTCAGTTATGTGTATTAGCAGTCCATAGTGTTCTGTTATTACAGTGTTTATAATTTGTACGTACATCATGTTCTATGGTATATTTGATGTAACAAAGTTTTTAAGTTGGGAGTGCTGATTGGATTACACAGCTGCCTAGTAAAAGAATTTTCAGTTAAAGTGCTAACTAATGCCTCCTGCCACTGCAATCTATGGGATATGCCTCACTTCATTTACAAGAAACACATCTAGTTCTTCAAGAAATCTGTCTACAAAGGCACTTGGGGATCTGTGTAATCTGAGAATCAGGCATTTATGTCCCTATAACATAGTCTCCATTGCGGCTGTCTTAAAAAAAACATTTCTGTACTGCTTGAAAATACCTGTTGAATATAGCATTCGCATCACCTTTATGTTTCATTCTACCAAAAGAATCAGTTCCTTGGAAACCAGTTACACTGTAAGTCCATATTTCATTTTCTTGTAGATCACGCACTGCAATAATGAAAATGTTGGGGACTCAGAAACAGTAAGCATTTCTATCTAGTCTGCTTTCCTTACAGTATTCTGACCTTTCTGATGTAGGATTCCAATGTTTGAAATGTGTACCTTGATATTCATATTTACTATTTTGTCTTTTTTCCTTCCTGTATGTAAAAAAATAAATAAATACTATATCCTGACCCAGTAGCTGTATAGGCTTATAGGCTTCCTGGATCTTGAGATTGTGGCCCATGTCTCCATCTCGGCTGCTGGCCTGGTGCTGATGCAGTTCGTGATGATTCTGGGAGCCGTTTGGTTGATTAGAGCTCAGTCCGTAGTGCTGAGATCTAGCTGACCTAGGTAGATATTTGAATTTCTGCAATGTCAGCCCCTGCTTTTGGTGCTGTTGGCTTAGTTGCCACAAAAACAGACCCAAAATATACTGGATGTTCCTAAAAAGAATGTTGAAAATGAGAGGGCTGGTAGAGTGGGTCGTAACAAGCAACTTTCATGTAGCGACCCATGTCTGCATCTCTTACGCTCAGAACTAGGTGTCATTTCAATAGTGTTGCATGCTGCTGTGAAGGGAGGCATACACTCTGCCATCTGAGTCAAGATGTAGCAGATCTGCAGGGCAACATTTTCAATTTCTTTGTGCCAGCAAGATAAAGAGAGGTGATGGGATTGATGTTTCGTGACCTTTATTTGCAAACAGTTACAAAAACTGCTCAGAATTACAACTTCTGCTTGAATGTGTGCAATGATTGTCACGCCCTTTCAAACACCCCTGGCGTAGTGGGTATTGCATCAGAGGCTGCCATAATTTGTGCTATAAGCTCTTCATCTGTTTATATAGATGTTCCATAAGCAACAGATTTCAGCTGCTGCCAGCACGTCAGGTCAAGGGAATATGCAGGTTGTGACACTGGCCCAATGTGCCCTATCCAGTTCTCACCAAAGGTCTCATCCAAATGATTTCACACTACCCAAATGAAGTGCAAAAATGTGCCATCACGTTGGTAACATGTGTGCAGTTACACATTAAGTAGCAAATGTTCCAGTTGCCTACCAGTGCAGCCAAATGCTGACAGTGAAGTACTCTTGTTGGCCACAAACGAAGATGGTGTGCAGATTTTCCTGTGCCCACACATGTTTATTGTGGCTGTTTAACAACACACCTACTCTTGTAAAGAATGTCTCATCCATAAAACATACAAAATGTGGGAATTCAGGTTGAATAGCACACTTCTGCAAAAACCACTTGCAGAAATCAATGCAACATGGAAAATTTCTGGGTTAAGGGCTTTAACTTTCTGAAGGTTGTAAGGCTGCAAATCATTTTCATTCCACATATGTTAGACTGTGGAATGGCTTACACCCATTTCTCAAGCAACACTCTGTGTGTCCTTGGAGAGTGTGTTTTGCAGCAGTGCCAATGCCTCCTCTTCTAACTCCAGTGTGTGCACTTTGCATTGACAATCACTTCCATCCAGCCTTTGCACCTGTATCACAAAATGAATGCATCAGGTTTTGATGAAGGCCATTAGGACACCTTTTCAGTGGACAGCTCACTTCAAGAGCACCTGTCTCTCTCAGGGACTTATTGATAGCGGTGAACATGCATGGATCTGGTACTCGACTATTTGGAGACTGCTGAGCGTACAACCACTGAGCAGTGAGAGCATTTCCATAAGCTCAGTACATGCCTACCCCTTTCTCCTAAGAAAAGTGTACCCTTTCCCATATGCTCAGCACAGCACCAAGCACAAGTGTGTCCCTGTTTGTGGACACACTGATGTAAAGCAGAACTGACTCTGCAGTGGACACAGGTGCTGCAGTCCATGCAACATCAAACCAAACATGCATTTGCTTTGCCAAATGCAATATGTACACGTCCCAGCAAATGCCGCATGAAAGTGTATGGTGTTTTCCCTCCCAGAATACCTGCCATTGTTTTGACTCGGGTGGCAGGTTGTATGCCTACCTTTGTGGCGGTGCACGACACTGTTAAATGATGGCCAGTGCTGAATGCTAAGGGATGCAGACATCAGTTGCTATTTGAAAGTTGCTTGTTACGACCCACTCTACCAGTACTCTCATTTTTTACATTCATTTTAGAAACAGCCTGTATTTTTACAATGAACACTAATTACTTCAGGCTCAGACGAGCTGATCTGGACTATATGCTTCAAATGTCTGCACAGCTTCTTTTTTTCTTGCATAACTAAATGTATGCCATGCCTGGTATAGTCATTCCTTCTAGTGTTAACTGTTCCCTGTAGAAATTCATTAAGAGCACTTTTAAAGCCCTTAGTATTTCTTCTGGTGTCATTTGCTCCACCAATAATGATGACAGCACCATTTATAAAAAACCCTTTCATCCTTTGGTCTGTATTTGAGACCACATCCTTTAACAGTGTGCAAGGCTTATAAACTGATGAGACATGGTAACCTGGGTGGACAAAATCATTCATTATACTGGCAAAGTTATGATCATGGCTGTGAGCAAGCAGGAGACTGTTCTGCTCTTTGGTTTCATTGCCTGTATGATTCAGTATTTCAGTGCACACGTTTTGTTTACAATTTTCACCTTCCTTTGACACTTATGCTCCTCTTTATATGATGTATTGTTTGAGATCAATGTCAATATCCATACAGACTTTACTTTCTTGTCTTGTGTTCAGAGTGAGATTGTGTATTCTAGTGTTAACGTCTTTATCAAGTTCGCATCACACATAAATCAAGAAATTGGTAATTCCGTTAAATTTAAATGAAAATCAAAACCTTTATTAGCCACTACTCCTAGAAATTATGTGATTATCTAGACAAATTGATTGTTATTTTTTTATGTAGCTAACAGGTATCTTCAATGTTCATTGTCAACAAACTTTGATTTCTGTGGTTTATACCTGCTGTTCATGATAAATATCACTATGGTTGCCCATTAATTCATTGCATTCTGTGGATCATGTCTATGAGAATTATGAGTGGGGATGTGGAAGGAATCAAGGTATACATTAACAAACAACTCATAGAAACTTAATATATATACTATATTGACAATAGGCTATCATTGTACTGCTTAAAGCTAATTATGTCAATGCCAACTAAATTTAGCTGAGGAAATTAGAAAGGAAGGTGCTATTTTGAAAAGAAAAAAAGTAAAGAAGAAGTTGCTGATTATTTAATTATACCGAATAACTACTGCTTATCTCATATTGCTAGCTTAATATTTACTTGATTACATTTTTATTTTACAAGAAAAATAGTTCCTTAAACATGTAAATACAGAGTCACAATATAAGGAAAAGGATAGATTGTTACTCTTCATAAAGATGATCCACTGAGTAATAATCTGGCACAATAAAAAGACAGTACACATATAGCTTTTGGCCTTCAGAAAAGGGAACATACAAACATTCATTCAAACAAGCAAGCACACCTCACTCAAACATGGTCACCATCTCCAGCAACTCAGATGGGAATGTGTGTGAACAAAAGCAGCAATCTGGAGGGGGCGGCAGGGGAAGGTATAGCATGGTAAGGGGGAGAGCAGAGTGCTGTCTGGTGGAGCATGCCAGAACTAGATGGAGGCATGAGAAGACTGCCATCAGGTGCAGTGTTGAGAGCCTGTGGGGTATGGAGGTGGGGATGGGGAAATGAGGAGTAGACAAGGACAATAAGGACAATGGAAGGGGGTGCATTGCCGGAGGGCAGCACACAATGAGGTTGAGGGGATGTGAATACGGAGAAGGTGATAGAATAAATGGGGTAGAAACTGTTGTGTGTGGGGACAGTAGGTTACCATAGATTGAGGCTGGGATAATTTCAGGAGCAGAGAATGTGTTGTAAGGATAACTCCATCTGCACAGTTCTGAAAAGCTGGTGGTGGAAGGGAGGATCAAGATGGTCCCAGTTGTGAAGCAGCCATTGAAACTGAGCATTTTATATTCAGCTGCATTTTGTTTCACAGGTTGGTCTTCTTTGGTATGGGTCACAGTTCGCAGATGGTCATTCATCCTGGTAGACAACTGGTTGGTATCATTACCAACATAAAAAGCTGTGCAGTGGCTGCAGCAGAGCTGTTATATGACGTGGCTGCTTTCATAGGTGGCCTGGCATCTGATAGGTTATTGTAAACCTTTGGCAGGACTGGAATGAGAAGTGCTGGATGGGAGGATTAGGCAGGCATTGCACATGAGCCTTCCACAGGGGTGTGATCCCTGTGACAAGATGTTGGTATTGGGAATGGCTTAGGGATGGACTAGCACAGGGACACACGATATATGGCCCACGGGCCTGTTAAGTCTCTGACTGTGGCTTGCAGAAGAATTCTAAGAAGAATGATCAGTTCCAAATTTTTTTGATACAGTTATTTGGTTTTTAGATTAATCTAGTCTGATAAAAATCTAGGTAGCATTAAAAAATTCTTTGACTTATTAGCAACGAAACTCTCCGAGCAGATAGGTAAAAATAGGATTAAATTTTTAAACTTATCAGTAATGGAAGTGCATGCAACAAGATGGCAATTATGGGCTTTGATTTACTGGTGCTATCATTAAACAACAGTAATGGGAACAAAACTGCACTACTAACGCGCTCCACTAAACAGGTTCTATGCGTACCTGCCAAGCGGCACACAGATGGTGATTTAGGGTGGGGGAAGCTGCTTGATTGGCTGCTATCTCACATGGACAGAGTTGCATGTATAAGCTACGTATTTCATGCATGCACACATGCACCCCACTCCCCACACCCTTACACACACACACACACACACACACACACAGAAAACACTGCATCTGACTGCTGCAGTTTCAAGTGATAATGAAGTGTTTCTAATACTTAAATGTTGAAAGAGGAAAAACTGCCAAGATACTGTACTCTTGTGGAATTAATATTGCTGACATAATGTTGATTAAAGAAGAAAATTATTGTCCATGGTTAGAAGTTCAAATTCATAAGTCTTGGGATGAACATACCACTTTATTTGTAGCTTGTGCCATTTATGAGCCCTCTGCTTTTACATTGCGTGCAAGGTAAAGTAAGAGTTTTATTTATTAATGTTTACTTCAAAGTGGCCAGAAAGAATGTGACAACAACTGCAAGTGAATAATTGTGCCTGAAGGTAGAGAATTTAATACCGAGTGAACAAATAAGTACCTTTTTATGTTGTACAATGTATTTTGTTTGTTCACTACAAATCAGTTGTTGGTGAATTTTTATTAATTTCAAAGATCATATTCAACAGAGTTTACCAGGAGGTATATTGTGGCCTGTGCTTTAGATCTAGTTTGGGTTTGGCCCTGGATTACTTTTGTGTTGTGCAGGGCTGGGCTGGGATGTTGCGGAGATTGTGTGGGTGATGGAACAGCAACTTAGGAGGGGTGGGAAGGATCTTGGGTAGGATGTCTCTCATTTCAGGGCATAATGATAGGTAATCAAAGACCTGATGAAGGATGTGGTTCAACTGTTCCAGTCCGCGATGGTATTGGGTGATGAAGGGGGTACTACTTTGTCACTGGTTCTTGGAAGTGATAGGATTGGAGGTGTGTGGGGAAATGGCATGGGAAATTTGTTTGCAAACTAGGTCTGGGGTTAGTGCCTGTCTGTGAAAGCCATGATGAGACCTTCAGCAAACTGGACAAGAAAGTACTTGTCACTGCAGAGATGATGTACACTGCAGAGATGATGTACCCAGGCGGTCAAGCTGTTTGGAAGGGATTTTTTTCATGAGGATGGGATGACAACTGTCAAAATGCAGGTACTTTTGGGGGTTGTTAATGTGGAGACAGATGTGGGTGGAACCATCAGAGCAGATGAGGTCAAAGTCCCAGAAGATGGTATGCTGAATTGAGGAGGACCAGGTCAAGTGGATGGGAGAGAAGGTTTTCTAGTTGTGAAGGAATGAAGGTAAGGTGTCTTGGCCCTGAGTCCAGATCTTGAAGATATTGTCACTGAACCTGAGCCACATTAGTGATTTGGTGTTTTGGAAGACTAGGAAGGTCTCTATATGACCCATAAACTAATTGGCATAGGAGGCTGCCATGCGGGTGCCCAAGGTGGTGCCGCGGGTTTGTTTCTATACCTTCCCTTCAGAGGAGAAGTAGTTGTGAGTTAGGATAATGTTAGTAAGGTGTATGTGAAGTGAGATAGTGGGTTTGAAGTCTGAAGATTGAGAAAGGTAGTGTTCAGTAGTGGTGAGACCATAGGAATGAGGGATCTTGGTGGATAGGGAAGTGGTGTCAACAGTGATGAGTAGGGATCAAGGACGCAAAGGGTTAGGGATGTTGTAGAGTCAGTGAAGGAAGTGGTTGGTATCTTTAACATGGGAGGCTAGATTATGGGCAATTGATTGCAGGTATTGGTCAATGAGGACCAAAATTCTTTCAGTCTGGTCACAACAACATCTGCAATTGGGCATCCAGGATAGTTAGGTGTGTGGATTTTTCAGACCACATAGAATGTGAGAGTGCATGGTGACAGGGGGGTTGGCTCTGCTATGTGGATGATACATTTGTTATATGGCCACACAGCGAAGAACAACTTCATGCGTTCCACAATTTCTTAAATGGAATTCACCCCAAAATCAAATTTACTTTGGAGGTTGCAAGTGAGGTCGGTCTTCTGTTTCTAGATGTGTTGGTATAAAGAACATCTGATAACACTCTAGGGCACAGAGCGTATAGAAAGCCGACCAACACAAACAGGTATTTAGATGAAACTTCCTGGCAGATTAAAACTGTGTGCCGGACTGAGACTCGAACTCGGGACCTTTGCCTTTCGCGAGCAAGTGTTCTACCAACTGAGCTACTCAGGCACGACTCACACCCCGTCCTCCCCCCCTGCGGGTCCGGGGATTAGAATAGGCCCGAGGTATTCCTGCCTGTCGTAAGAGGCGACTAAAAGGAGTCCCTCCCCCTCAAGGGGGTTGTTAGCGCCTGCGTCCGGAGACGGACGGTTCCACGACCTCTATTTGCGGTCATTTTGCTTTTTCACTTCTAGTTTCTTCCTTCCTTTGTTTGGTTCCTTTCTTTGCTCTTCTCCACCTCACTGTCTTCCTTACTCTTTCCCTTGTCTTCTTCTCCTTGCCTTCTCATTGCCTTCTTCTCCTTGCCTTCTCATTGCCTTCTTCTCCTTGCCTTCTCTGGTCTCCGCCTCGGCGTTTCAGATAGTCTGTTCTCTCTCTCCCTCTCTCTCTTCTTTTTCCTCTTCTTCCTTCCTCCCTGTGCATGCCTGAAGGCCGACCCATGCGTTCGCACGTGTAGCCGGTGACGGGGGTAACGCGTAATTCCCCGCCCTGGGTAGACATGTAAGGCACGCACGTACCCCCTGGTAAAGGCCAGGCCCAGGGAGGGGTGATTGCCTGAGCTGATACCTTCTGACCATGCCGATTGGTCCCTCCGTCTGTTTCTCGGGAGGTGTGACCTGAGTTGTAAACATTCACCTAAGGCGGGAGTGCCCTCTGAGAGGGTCCCCACAAGGAAGGAGCGCGCCATCGGAGACGCTGGCAATCATGGGGGATTCCTCCGCAATGGATTTCATTCCATCTCTCTCGACTTCTGCCCAAAAACGGAAACATGACCAGCCACCAGTGACAAAAGTACTACCGCCTGCCCCACAGTTCCTCGTCGTTTCTCAATCTGAGGACGGAAAGGATTTTTCCTCTGTCAACCCTTTCGTTATCCAGAAGGGCGTAGATGCCATAGCCGGATCTGTCAAATCTTGTACCAGGTTGCGTAGCGGTACCTTATTACTAGAAACTGAGAGCGCCTTTCAGGCACAAAAACTGCTTCGGGCCACATTCCTGTACACGTTCCCTGTCCGGGTGGAGGCTCACCGAACTCTGAATTCGTCTCGTGGTGTAGTCTATACTAGCTCCCTCGACGGATTGACTGACGAGGAGATTCAATCTTTCCTCGCTGAGCAGGGCGTGACGGCTGTCCATAGGGTCATGAAAAAGGTCAACAATGACCTTGTACCAACCCGGACACTTTTCTTGACCTTCGATAGCGTTAAGCTGCCATCGCGCATCAAGGCGGGCTACGAGGTTATTTCTGTTCGCCCCTATGTCCCGACACCTACGTGCTGCTACCAGTGTCAGCGTTTCAATCACACTCGACAGTCTTGTTCCAATGCGGCTAAATGTGTCACTTGTGGCAGGGATGCCCATGAGGGTGACTGTCCACCTCCGTCTCCTCGTTGTGTGAACTGTCAGGGTGACCATGCCGCATCCTCCCGCGACTGTCCTGTCTATAAGGAAGAACGCTGTATCCAAGAAATTTGGGTCAAAGAGAAAGTGTCCACCTCGGCTGCTCACAAGCTATTGGCTAGTAGGAAGCCCACGCTGCTCCCAGCAGGGAAATACAGTACTGTCCTCGCCTCTCCTCGGACTACCAGGGAGGTGGCAACCCAGACATGCGATCTGACCTTCAGCACCACGGTTGTTCGTTCGGCCAGTGCTAAGATCGCGCGGTCGACATCTCCTCTTCCTCCCATCACCCCACAGACACCAGCCCCTTCATCAGCTTCTGCTAAGACGAAGAACCAGAAGTCAGATGCACGGGCCTTCAAGAAGGAACCGTCCCGTGCAGACTTCCTACGTACCTCGACCTCCCAGCCTTCGACCGGTACTCCCACCAAACGTCCTTCCAAGAAGGCTCATAGGAAGCACAGTTCTCCTTCTCTGCCACGGCGCATTTCTTCTCCTGCGCCACCCAGCGGTTGCCGCCCCAGGCCGTCATCCGTTTCGCCTGGCCGCACCGCTGGTAGCCGAACATCTGGCCGTTCACCGGCGAAGGAAGCTCCCCCTCCCGGCCATCTTCCCAAGATGGCCGATGAACCTATAGACCCAATGGACGATGACTGTCCGCCTACTGATAGCGGCGGCAGTGCTCGCTCGAACCCAGGCCCTCAGCGGCCTTCGAGGTGACCCCTTCTTTCATCTTCCTTTTCTTCTTACGATGGCACTTATTCACTGGAATATTCGCTCCAACCGAGAGGACTTGAAGTTGCTGCTCCGCTTGCACCGTCCGCTCGTCGTAGCCCTCCAGGAAATGAAGCTACGCCCATGCGATCAAATTGCCTTGGCACACTACACCTCTGTGCATTTTGACCTACCCCCTGTAGTAGGTATCCTGGCTCATGGAGGGGTTATGTTGCTGGTCCAGGATGATATATACTACGGTCCCATCACGTTGCACACCGGCCTGCAGGCAGTTGCCATCCGCATTACTCTCCCCACTTTTACATTTTCCATTTGTACCGTTTACACTCCATCATCATCTGCCATTACCAGGGCAGACACGATGCAACTTATTGCTCAGCTACCTGCACCATTTTTGTTAACAGGAGACTTCAATGCCCACCATCCCCTTTGGGGCTCTCCAGCATCCTGCCCGAGGGGCTCCCTGTTAGCAGACCTTTTCAACCAGCTCAATCTTGTCTGCCTCAATACTGGCGCCCCTACTTTTCTTTCGGACACATCTCACACCTATTCCCATTTAGACCTCTCTATATGTACTCCCCAACTTGCACGCCGGTTTGAGTGGTATGCACTTTCTGATACATATTCGAGCGACCGCTTCCCGTGTGTTATCCATCTCCTGCAGCGTATCCCCTCTCCGTGCACCATTTCCAAAGCAGACTGGGGGCTCTTCTCTTCCAGGGCGACCTTTCAGGATCAAACCTTCACAAGCTGCGATCGTCAGGTCGCATACCTCACGGAAGTCATTCTCGCAGCTGCTGAATATTCCATCCCTCACCCTACTCCTTCTCCATGTCGCGTACCGGTCCCCTGGTGGACCGCAGCATGTAGAGACGCTTTACGTGCTCGTCGACATGCTTTACGCACCTTTAAACGCCACCCTACAGTGGCGAATTGTATCACTTATAAACGATTACGTGCACAGTGTCGTCGTATTATTAAAGAAAGCAAGAAAGCCAGCTGGGCTGCTTTCACAAGCACCTTCAACAGTTTTACTCCTTCTTCTGTTGTCTGGGGTAGCCTGCGCCGGCTATCTGGCACTAAGGTCCACTCACCAGTTTCTGGCTTGACGGTCGCGAATGACGTCCTTGTGGCCCCTGAATATGTCTCCAATGCCTTCGGCCGCTTTATCGCCGAGGTTTCGAGCTCGGCTCATTACCACCCTGCCTTCCTCCCCCGCAAACAAGCAGAGGAGGCTAGGCCACCTAACTTCCGCTCCTCCAATCGTGAAAGTTATAATGCCCCATTCACCATGCGGGAACTCGAAAACGCACTTGGCCGATCACGGTCCTCTGATCCAGGGCCTGATTCTATTCATATTCAGATGCTGAAGAACCTTTCTCCTGCGAGTAAAGGTTTTCTTCTTCGTACTTACAATCGCATCTGGATTGAGGGACATGTTCCCGCATGCTGGCGCGAGTCTATTGTTGTCCCGCTTCCTAAGCCGGGGAAGGACAAGCACTTGCCTTCCAGTTATCGACCCATCTTGCTTACCAGCTGTGTCTGTAAAGTGATGGAGTGAATGGTTAACTCTCGATTGGTTTGGCTGCTCGAGTCTCGACGGCTACTTACCAATGTACAATGTGGATTTCGTAGGCGCCGCTCTGCTGTTGACCATCTGGTTACCCTGTCGACCTTCATTATGAATAACTTCTTGCGGAAGCGCCCGACCGCGGCTGTGTTCTTTGATTTGGAGAAGGCTTACGACACCTGTTGGAGGGCGGGCATTCTCCGCACCATGCATACATGGGACCTTCGCGGTCGCCTCCCTCTTTTTATTCGTTCCTTTTTAATGGATCGACAGTTCAGGGTAAGTGTGGGTTCTGTCCTGTCAGACACCTTTCGCCAGGAGAATGGGGTGCCACAGGGCTCAGTTTTGAGCATCGCTCTCTTCGCCATCGCGATCAATCCAATAATGGATTGCCTCCCAGCTGATGTATCAGGCTCCCTTTTCGTGGACGATTTTACCATCTATTGCAGCACGCAGTGTACACGTGTCCTGGAGCGCTGTCTTCAGCGTTCTCTTGACCGTCTTTACTCCTGGAGTGTCGCCAATGGCTTCCGTTTTTCTGCCGAGAAGACGGTCTGTATTAACTTCTGGCACTACAAAGAGTTTCTCCCACCGTCCTTACGACTCGGTCCCGTTGCTCTCCCAATCGTGGAGACAACAAAATTTTTAGGTCTTACATTTAACAGGAAACTTAGCTGGTCTCCACATGTGTCATATTTGGCTGCCCGTTGTACCCGTTCTTTAAATGTCCTCCGTATTCTCAGTGGTATGTCGTGGGGAGCGGATCGAACCGTCGTGCTTCGTCTATATCGGTCGATCGTCCGCTCCAAGCTGGATTATGGGAGCTTTGTATACTCCTCTGCACGGCCATCCATCTTACGCCGCCTCAACTCCATACAACATCGGGGTTTACGACTTGCGATCGGAGCGTTTTATACTAGTCCCGTAGAGAGTCTTCATGCTGACGCTGGCGAATTGCCACTCACCTACCGGCGCGATATACTGCTTTGTCGGTATGCCTGTCGGCTACTGTCAATGCCCGACCACCCGTCTTATCGTTCCTTTTTTGACGACTCTCTCGACCGTCAATACGGGTTGTATGTCTCTGCCCTGCTACCCCCTGGAGTTCGCTTCCGTCGCCTCCTTCAACACCTTAATTTTTCCCTCCCTGCAACCTTTCGAGTGGGCGAGAGCCACACGCCACCTTGGCTCCAGGCTCAGGTCCGCGTTCACCTTGACCTCAGCTCGCTCCCAAAAGATGTTACCCCCGGTTCGGTCTACCACTCCCGTTTTGTTGAATTTCGTTCGAAGTTCATCAATATGACCTTCATTTATACAGATGGCTCAAAGACCAATGACGTGGTCGGGTGTTCTTTTATTGTCGGGGCACAAAGTTTCAAATACCGGCTCCATGGCCATTGTTCGGTCTTCACAGCTGAGCTCTTTGCCCTCTACCAGGCTGTTCTTTACATCTGCCGCCACCGACATACTGCTTATGTCATCTGCTCCGATTCCCTGAGTGCCATCCAGAGCCTCAGTGATCCGTATCCGGTTCACCCTTTCGTGCACCGGATCCAACGCTCTCTTCAGCAGCTGGTAGACGTCGGTTCTTCGGTTAGCTTTATGTGGGTCCCTGGCCATGTCGGTATCCCTGGGAACGAAGCTGCAGATGCCGCGGCCAAGGCTGTGGTCCTCCAGCCTCGGACAGCTTCTTGTTGTGTCCCTTCGTCGGATTGTAGCAGGGTAATTTGTCGGCGCATTTTATCGCTGTGGCATGCCGATTGGGCTGCACTTACAGACAACAAGCTTCGGGCCTTGAAACCTCTTCCCGCGGCTTGGACGTCCTCCTCCCGCCCTTCTAGGCGGGAGGAGGTCGTTTTGGCCCGGTTACGCATTGGACACTGCCGGTTCAGCCATCGCCATCTGCTGACGGCTGCGCCGGCGCCGTTCTGCCCATGTGGGCAATTGCTGACGGTCCGCCACATTTTAATGTCCTGTCCGGATTTTAACACACTGCGTCTTGATCTTAACCTGCCATGTACTCTAGATGCCATTTTAGTGGATGACCCACGAGCAGCTGCTCGCGTTCTTCGTTTTATCTATTTGACAAACCTCTCTAAGGACATTTGATGATACTGTTTTTTAATCCTATGCCTGTCAGTCTGTCTTTTATCGTGTTTTCCCTTTTAGTTGTAGTTTTAAACTTGTGCCTTGCGGTGCATTCTTAACATAGTCAGGGCGCTAATGACCATTGAAGTTGTGCGCCCTAAAACCAAAAAACCATCCTCACAGCTTTACTTCTGCCAGTACCTGGTCTCCTACCTTCCAAACTTTACAGAAGCTCTACTGCTTATTTAGATGCCACTTTGCACCACCATCCAGCCCAGAAGCCAGCAGTGCTCTACACTCTGTCTTCAGGTGCCTTCCGCATCAGTGATGATGACAACTTCGAATTGGAGTTCGACTTTTTAAAAATGACAATGAAGGCAAATGGCTATGATAGTTGTTCAATCGACAGGGCTTTTAAGCGGAATATTAATCACACTAATAAGAATGATGAGGAACCACCTTCTCCCTCTGTTAGGTTACCATTCTTTTCTGGGGTCACTGACCGCATAAGCAGAATTCTAAAGGAAAATGGTATCCAGACATCTTTCTTTAGTCAAACCAAAGTAAAAGATTTTTTTCTGATGAAAAATGGATGCACCTGATTGCCTCCACAATGCAGGCATCTATCAAGTGAAATGTGGCTGCGGCAAAGTGTATACTGGTGAAATGGGAAGAATTGGTAAAGAACACATTAAGGAACACGAACGACATACGCGGCTAAAACAAAGTGTAAAGTCATCAGTAGCGGAACATCATGAGAACTGTGGCTCTGACATCTACTTTAATAATGTATGTGTGCTGGCTAAGGAAACCAACATTTATAGAAGAAATGTCCGGGAAGTGGTCGAAATTTCCAAGAATGCCTGTAATTTCAATAGAGGCGATGGCTGTACGCTCCTGGCATCGTGGCTCCCTGCCATAAAGAAAGTGAATATGCAGCTGTGGTATGCAAGCAATATAAAAAACATGCTGCAAGTCATCTCGGCTGACAATAATATTTTTGGTAAACATTCTCCCTCTCTTGCTCTGTCTGTTTTGCACCTACCAATGATAATGGCCAACAAATAGCAGTAGGAGGAGTTTCAACCAATAACCCTTCTCCACTAAGTGTGGAATAGGGCCTTTCTATCGAATAATGATGGGTCACCAATAATATCACATGAGTTTAGCCAATAACGCCCCTTCTTCTGCAACAATGGGAAAATTAGCCAATGATCATGGTCCAACAATGGCTGTCACAAGAATTTTAACCAATACTCCCACTTCTCCAGCACAAACAGGGAAAACTCCCCTTTATAAGAGAATACGAGACTTGTCTCTGACAGTGTTCTAGCAATAGTGGATATCGAAACATCGTGAAGAAGGTTCCAGCAGAGGGGTCGAAATGTCGATTATTTTAGAAGGAAATATGATGTGGCCTAACAACCTGGAAGATTTTAACTTAGTAAACATGGTCAAATGTAGGCATAGGGCTAGAGGTGAGGCCTTTGGATAGGACTGAAACTTTTGTGGGGTTGAGGGTTTTGATGGAAAGATGAACAACATTGTTCCAGGAATGATTTGGCTTTGCATTTGGTGGAACATTGGTGGGGTTTTTTGGGGATATGTCAAGCTGAAAAGGTCATCTACACAGGGTCTGCGTGCTATGAGGCGTTGACAAGAAGGATCACTGTGGGTAGGATAAGGGTTAGATAGTGGTGCCCTGAGGCTGCAGTAGGATGTCAGCAGATTGGATAACTTATGAAGGTGGTGTCTGAATTGCCCCTCCCGTTGCTCTTGAGCAAAGGATTCAATTTCAGATACATGATGTATGTAGTAGGACTTCAACAGTAGTAGGATCTTGTGGAGGTAGAAGAAGTGGTTCTGGAATGCTTGTGCCACGGAGATGTATTTTTGCAGTACCAGGTTTGTGAGGGTCAGGGACTGGTGGTATCTGGAAAGATGAAGGTCATTGTGAAAGGAAGAGTGAGATGCAGCGAAAGGAATTTTTATAGTTAGGCCATTGGGGGTATTCCATGGTTTATTCAGCGTTTAAGGAACATGAATTGAGGCTCAGTTTTAGCTGGGGAAAGGCTACTTTTCTGAACTGCTGTAGAAAAATGGAGCAGGAGTTCACGGTGTCAGGGATGTCATAGGGGAAATGAGAATAATGTAGAAATGGTCAGATGAAAATTAGATAGTTGGGAGGAGAACTGGAGCATGAAACTACATCTACATATGCAAAAATACAATAAAAATGTAGAAAAACGTGACAAAAGGAACAGATGAGGTAAGGGAGTATGCGTGTTTTGGGATAGGGAAGAGAGGGGGAAAGAGTGACTGGTCAGGTTGAGGTTCGCAAGGGGTAGGTTGGAAAAATAAAATGCAAAAATATGCAAAGACAAGGAAGGAAATGGTATCAATAGGAATAATTGTAATTAGCAGTTGGAAGAATTAGGGGTGTAGCTGGAAGCGATATCAATCAGTGGATGTAGATGGCAACAATATGTTTCAGTGGGTTTTATCTTTATGTATATACTTGTTTGTTCTGTTGTTCTGGTGCACACTCTAAATATGTTTTGATGCTAACTCACAGTGTTTTAATTTTTACTTTATTGTAAATATATTAAGTACCTTGCAAGTGTGGGGCTTATTCTTTATCACCATCAATTCTATCCGCTTAAGGTAGATAGCTAAAGTGGTGACCCTGCTGACAAAGTAGAATCAAGAGTAACAATAATGTCAAGTTGGAGCCACAGCAGCAACATCTAAATGCAGCTACACGAGACACTACAGCAGAAGCAAGCTCTTAAAATGAACTTACAGTCTCTACATTTTATGGCAAGAGCTTCAACCATGTTAAACCTCCCACCTTCTGGATGAAATGACCACATCTGGGGTTCAGGCAGGTAGAGAGGATATTTTTGTAACATGACATCCTAGCTTCACTTGACAGGTTCCATTGTGTGGTGACACACTTGGATGAGGCACAAATTACAGCAGTAGAGGATTTGTTAAGTTCACAGAATTATGCGATTCTAAAAGCAAGTTTAATCAAAGAGTGTAACAGTATTTTATCAATCAATTTTATCAGTAAATTTAATCAAAGGGTATTCTTTAATCCCACAGAGCAGACTGAATAAACTTTTACCAGAGATGCTGACTGGTGACATGTTGGCAAAACAAATGTTGGCACAACTAAAATCACTAGCTGGTAATTATTTGTTGCCTGAGACTTCCCTTCAGTTATTATGGCTTGGGCAGAGCTACCACCAATACTTGGCAGTTTTGGCTGACAAAGCCAAGACAATAGCTGAATATTCAGAGTGTAAAGGTTATAACACTGTCAAACAGACTACAATGGTTGATGGCCCCAAACCAAGCATTACCAGTAAAGGCAGGCAAGGCAGTTCTGTTGCAGGTATAGTGCTAGCTATGCCCTTAAGCAAAGCAGAAAAAGTGATGGACTCCTATAACAGTTTATGCAATCTGCTCTCCAGGTTTAAAAAATACTCTTTGATTAAACCTGCTTTTAAAATCTCATAGCTCTGTAAATTTAAGAAGTCCTCTGCTTGTGTAATTTGTGCCTCATCCAAATGTGCCACCACACTATGAAACTAGGACACTATCTTGCAAAAATATGCTCTCTACCTGCCTGAACGATAGTTGCGCCCCCCCCCCCCCCACACACACACACACAGAGAGAGAGAGAGAGAGAGAGAGAGAGAGAGAGAGAGAGAGAGAGTGTCACATGAGCACAAAACACACACATGAACCTGGCTGTTATGGCCAGACTATGGACTGCAACAGCACCTGATGGGAAAATCTGTCTGGTGTGGGTGGTGCGGTTAAGGTGAAGGCTGGTGCCGGGATGGGAAGGGATAGCAGGGTAATGGTGGGGGAAGGTGTAGCATGTTCAGCAACTGGTTGGTCCAGCTGTCTCCCCAATTTGTTGGTGGCCATTCTGGGGGACAGACAGCTTATTAGTTGTCATACCCATGTAGGAAGCAGCACAGTGGTTGCAGCTTAGATTGTAGATCACATGATGCTTTCACAGGGGACAGGAGATGCTGTGACTGGACTGGAGTAGGTGGTGGTGGTGATGGGAGGATTTATGAGACAGGCCTTGCATCTAGGTCTATTGTGCAACTATAAGCCTTGAGGTAATAATGGGTTGGGAGCAGAGGTGTAGTAGTGATGGACAAGGATATTGTTTAGATTTGGTGGGCAGCGAAATACCACTGTGGATCGGGGGTGGGGGTGGGGGTGGGGGGGGGGGGGGGGAAGGATAGTGGGTAGGGTATTCCTCACTTCTGGGCATGACTGGTAATCAAACCCTGGGAGAGAGTGTGATTGGTGGTGTTGGGAGGATGTATGAGACAGGTCTTGCATCTAGGTCTATTGTGCAACTATAAGCCTTGAGGTAATAATGGGTTGGGAGCAGAGGTGTAGTAGTGATGGACAAGGATATTGTTTCGATTTAGTGGGCAGCAGAATACCACTGTGGATCGGGGGGGGGGGGGGGGGGGGAGGATAGTGGGTAGGGTATTCTTCACTTCTGGGTATGACTGGTAATCAAACCCTGGCAGAGAATGTGATTCCGTTGCTCCTGGGTGGTACTGAGTCATGAGGGAAGTGCTCATTTGTCACTGAATGGTGAATACGTGAGAGGTAGTACGTGACTGGACAGACAAGGCATATCTACTGGGTTGGAAGGGTAATTTCGCTCTGTGAGGGCCTCAGTGAGACCCTTAGTATATTTGGAGAGGGACTGCTTGCCACTACAGATGTGAGACCATGGGTGGTTTTGCTGTATGGAGGGGACTTCTTGGTATGGAGTGGGTGGCAGCTATTGAAGTAGAGGTATTCCTCGTGATTAGTAGGTATGGAACTCATGGACATACTGAAGGAGCAACCATGGAGCTGGAGGTTAACATCAAGTAAGGTGGCTTGTTCAGTTGAGGATTGCTCGGATTGTTGATGCAGCTTTGCATTTTCCACATTATTCCAATCAATGTAATTAATCGTAGACCTACAAATTGATCACTCATTCTCAATCACACTTCTCTAGTTTTGCTTATTATTTTCCATGCTTTCTGTGCGATACACACTTGTTGAACCATGACCTTATCAACCCCACCCCTCCTTCACTCTCTTGTCTTACTCCAGTACACACATAATCCATTTACATCTGCTGTCCCTCTCTTCACACACATCCACACACTGGCCACTGATCTGCATCCCACTGTTATAATGGTCATTTTTTAATTTATTTTTCTCTTTATCTCACTGTATTTTCAATTTTAGTTCGTTTTTGCCTTTCACTAATGGCCTCGAGTTTCATCTTTTTCTGCATACATCATCTGTTCCACCCTTTTCATTATTTTTTCCCCACATATTTTTATGTTTTTATCCTCCACTGGGGATCCTTGCTCCTTCCCTCTGCACTAATACAGACACCTTTCCCTATTCATAGTCAGAACCCAGTTCCACATACTGTTTCTGCATTGTTGCCTGAGCATATCACACCCATCTCCATCTGCAACCCCTCATTACATAATGACCTCTATCTGTTCAAATTACACCAGTCCACAGCTCTCACCAACCTAGTCCTACAATAATACGTAAATCAGGCCAAAACCATCTTGGAGTAGCTCCCCTTCATCTGTAAAATTTTCCTGCTCTGTAATCCCAAATTCTTTCATCCTCTCTCTCACATTGAAACTCTTACACTCCATGAACTTAGAGCAGGAAGCACGCCACTGCGTCAAAAAATTCTCCAACCTGTTCTGTGATGGACTATAACTATTTATCCTCCCTACAAAAGCCTCCAAACCTCCCCACATCTCCTCATAGCTGCAAACCCTGCCTCGCAGACTTACCACATTCGCCACACCCTCAGAAACTCCCACCAACCATAATACAGAATCCATATCCTAGACAGATCCAAAATACTGCCATGAATGTTTTCTCCAAAATGCTTAGTTCCATAGAAGTAGCAGTCCTTCCACAAGCTCTGCCTTTTACCCCAGTCCAAAATTCAATAATGCTGAACTTGTTAAAGACCTTCTTTCCTTCCCCCAGACCCTATAGTGGAAACACTTTCCCACCACCAACCCTACCAATCAGACTCAAGCCAAAGCCAACGTAGAGCTTCACCTGACTCAGTTCACTCCTTCATCCAACCATGATCCACTCCCACTGACTTTAAATCAGCTGCTGATAGCATTCCATAATTTCTTAATCTCAGACCTTGCCTTACCATTGTCCCCCAAATCTGTCAACATGGAAACTAACTTTACATCCAGAAAAAGAACTGCATTCCACCCCCTAAAAACTAATCCTAAATTTCCAATTTTACCTGTTGAAAAAGACTTCACCATCATGGTTTTGAACCACATGGATTACCTGTTGAGGGGGAGTCCACCATCTGTCAGCTCATCCACCTACAAACCCTACCACAGTGACTCCATTCCAGAAATCCAATAGGATCTCCTGTCCCTCCTCAAATCTGCAGGCCCATCCCACAACCTCTCCCCTAAGCTGATTAGATTAGATTCAGTTTTCATACCACAGACCCAAAAAATGAGATGATTCTCGTGGGTGTGGAACATGTCAGAAAGTATAACATAAAACATTTGAATATAATACTTACTACCCTGATCATATGTCAGGAGATTGTCAAACTAGGTGAATACAATGCGGTAAACTGGAACAGCTACTATTTACAGAATTAACACACTGTCAGAGTGAAACATTGTTATGCACTATAAATAAATTTATCACACACAAAATACTTAATTTTGACTGTTGTGACCAAGTGCTGTCAAAACTGAAATACAACAGATATTTTTACTTAAGCTGGCTTAACAGTCTCTGCTAAGGTATTCATCTATGGAGTTGAAGGAGCTGCCTATCAAAAAGTCTTTCAAACTCAGTTGGAACTATGCTTTATCTGAAACCAAGTTTTTAATGTTTGCTGGCAATTTATTGAAAATGTGTGTTCTTGAATATTGGAACCCTATTTGGACCAAGGTAAGTGATTTTATGTCTTTATGTATAATGTTCTTATTCCTAGTATTGATACTATGTATTGAGCTATTGGTTGAAAATAGAGATGTATTACTTGCAACTAATTTCATTAAGGAATAAATATACTGAGAAGCAGTGGTAAGAATACAACATTCTTTGAACAGGTTTCTATGTGATGTTCTTGAATTTACACCACAAATGATTCTCATCACACGCTTTTGCACCCTAAAAAGTTTTGCTTGGTTTGATGAGTTGCCCCAGAATATCATCCCATATAACATAATAGAATGAAAGTTGCAATTTTTTTTATATTTATATCTCCTACATCTGACATCATTCTCACTGTTGTTGTTTAGGTGCTTAAGCTATTCTGTGGTATATGCTTCCCATCTGAATTTATTATCAAGTTGTAATCCCAGAAATTTAACACTGGCAACCTCTTCAATCTGCATGTCTTCATACATTATTCACACACTGGAAGGATTAGATTAGATTAGATTTTCTTTCATTCCAATTGATCTGTAGTGAGGAGGTCCTCCAGGATGTGGAACATGTTAAAAAAACAATAATACATGACAAATATTTACAACTAAAACAAATAAGCTAATGTACCATTTCACAGGTCCCAAGTGGAATGATCGTCTTTTTTTAATGAACACAATATGAAAGTCATTTTACAAATACTAATGCACTGAATTTCAAATTAAATCTCTTACAGGTTCTGAACCGCATATAGTGGGTCTTCTCAAAGTTTAATGACAGTGAATTAGCTTTAAACCACTTACTAATGTCAGTGAAAACTTGATTAGTAGGTATTTCTAAATCTGTATTTGACTTGCTACTTATTGCAATTTTTGTATCATCTGCAAACAAAACAAATTTATCGTCTGGCAATGTAACAGATGAGAGGTCATTAATGTACACAAGAGAAAGCAAGGGACACAAGATAGAACCTTGAGGAACACCACATGTAATTAATTCCCAGTCAGATGAAGACTGAATGCTTACTGCACAGGTATTTAGCAATGACACCCTTTGTTTCCTGTTGGATGGATAAGGCTCAAATCATTTCGCAGCATTGCCAGTGACGCCATAATATTCTAATTTTATGAGAATGCTGTGGGTCACACAGTCAAAGGCTTTTGATAGGTCACAGAAAATGCCAGTAGCCTCTAATTTATTATCTAATGAATTAAGTACATTTTCACTGTCAGTGTAAATAGCTTTCTCTTTATCAGAAGCCTTAAGAAATCCATACTGTGATTTGGACAATATATCATTTGCAATCAGATGCTTAAGGATATTTGAGAAAGCCAGCAAAAGTGAAATTGGTCAATGGTTTGATGGTATCTCTTTATCCCCCTTCTTGTAAAGAGGCTTAACTTCAGCATATTTTAGGCAGTCTGGAAATGTTCTGCTGATAAGAGACTGATTACACAAATAACTTAAGATAGAACTCAACTCGCATGAGAACTCTTTGATTTACTTTGTTGATATGTTCTCATACCCACTGGAATACTTAGATTTTAAGGATTTTATGATGGATGCTACTTCTTTGAAAGATGTGAGTGTCATTTCCGTTATACTGAAGTTATTTTTAAAGACTGGTCTCATACACTTCATTGCACTGTTCACCGAACCTGATAACTCTCAAGCTGTCAGTAACAGAAATGAAGTACTTGTTTAAGAGGTTTGCAACACTACATGTACTTGTTACCAAAGTCTCATTTATTTTTAGAGCTATCTGTTCCTCTTCCTTTTGGGCCCCACCTGTCTCTGTCTTCACTCTATCCCATACAGTTTTTATTTTGTTGCCTGATGTAATCATATTTTTCTCATAATAAAGCTGCTTCGATTTCTGGACTACTTGCTTCAATATTTTGCTTTATTCTTTGTAATGTATTACAATTCTAACATCAGAGCTGTTCCTAGATGGTAGATACAGTCCCCTTTTTGTCCCACATGATACCTTTATTCTTTGTGTAATCCAGGGTTTATTTTTTGACTTCTGTGTGATTCAAGTTACCTTTAGGGGAAAACCATTTTCAAA
Source organism: Schistocerca piceifrons (assembly GCF_021461385.2). Classification (NCBI taxonomy): domain Eukaryota; kingdom Metazoa; phylum Arthropoda; class Insecta; order Orthoptera; family Acrididae; genus Schistocerca; species Schistocerca piceifrons. The sequence continues at coordinate 336,920,070 of NC_060142.1, read as the reverse complement.
AGTCAAGGTAACTTTATTAATGAATGCTTCGTATTTTCTATTTGAGTCAGAAGTATTGGAAACATCTATCCAGTTCATGTCTTTGAGCAATTTCCTGAATTTCTCAATTTTTGACTGGTTTATTACCCTTCTGTACTCAGATTTAATAGATTTTTTATCCTGACAAGTTTCAACATTTTCTCTCTCTCTTCTCACCCCTGCTAATCCCTGCAAACCTAGCTTCTATATGCTTGCTTAAGTCCATAAACCCAACCACACTGAACATCCCACTGTGGGATGTTACTGCACCCTTGCTAGAGGATCTCTGCTCTCATGTACTTACACCCCATTGACAAGAAATCAACCATTTCCTCCACTGACTCTCCACAGTTCCTGTTCCTCTATCACACGGCACCCTGCTTATCACTATTGATGCCACTTGCCTCTACATAACATCCCCAATCCCCATGTCCTTGTTGCTATTGAATACTACCATTCCCAATGACTTACTGACTCCAAACCTACACCCTCCTTCCTAGTCACCATGACCAACCACATTCTCACCCACAATTATTTCTCGTTTGAATGAGGGCATCACCTATGAACCTCGGTGTTGACTTCTACCTCAAGGATGGCTAAATCAGTACCTCAGTCCATAACAGACATAAAAACCACCAGCAATCCCTATACTTTGGCAGCTGCCACCCATTTCATACATCCTATCTACCCGAGGTTGTTGTATCTGTAGTCCATGAGCGTCCCTCTCCAAATATACCAAGAGCATCACTAATGCCTTCAAGGACCAAAATTAACCTCCCAACCTTGTACAGAAACAGATCTCCTAGGCCACGTCTTTCCTGTCACTTACCACTTCCCAGACCCACAATCCAGCCACACGGAAGCACTTTCCTAGTGACTTAGTACCATCCTGTGCTGGAGCAAGTGAACCACATTTTCCACCTGGTTTTGACTACCAGTCATGCCTTGAAGTGAGGAATATCCTGTCTACCCCTCCCACAGTGGTATTCTGCTGCCCACCAAATCTAAGCCCTATCCTTGTTCTTCACTACTCTACTCCTGTTCCCAACCCCTAGCTTCATAGCTAACATCTATACAATAGACCTAGCTGCAATACCTGCCTCGTACATCCTCCCATTGTTACCTTCTCCAGTATGGTCAAAGCATCTATCTCATCAAAGACAGAGCTACCTGTAAAAGCATCACGTGATCTACATTATGCGCTACAGCTACTGTCCTACTTTCTACATGTGCAAGCTTGTTAATTAACAAGCTGTCTGGTCACCTGAGTGGCCACTGATAGGCTGGCCAAGAGGCACCTCGATCCCCCAGTTGCTGAATATGCTGCCCAACACAATGTGCTCTTTCAGTGAACGCTTCACAGCCAGAGGTGGGAACTCTTTCTGCAACATACACTATGTTTCCATAATCCCACTGGCATTAACCGTCACTAGTCCCTGTTCTTCACCTACCTATCCCCTTTGCTGCTTGCATTCCAGTACTACACAACCTTCTATTCCACCAACACACCCACTAGCCTCCCCCCCCCCCTTCCTCTGTTTCTCTCCTTTCCCATTCCCCTTACCTCTGCCCCCCCCCCCTCCCCCCACCCACACCCTACAAACTTCACGATTGTAGCTGGCAAACCTACCCTGTTCCCACCATGTCTCTGCATGCTTCCACAAGCAGCACTACGCCTTCCCGCACCCCTACCCTGCTATCCTTCTCCCTCCCTGCCCCAGCCTCCTCCTCACCCACACACCCCATGCCATACTGCATTTCCCATAAGGTGCTGTTGCAGTCCACAGTATGGTTGCCACGGCCAGTGTGTGTGTGTGTGTGTGTGTGTGTGTGTGTGTGTGTGTGTGTGTGTGTGTGTGTGTTTTCCAGAAGATGGCATTTTGGCTGAAAGCTTAATTGTAAAGCTGTCATTTCACTTGGCCCATCTGGAACTCAGTGTCTCCGATATACGTTAGTAGCAATCTATCCTTTTCATAATACTGTCATTATTCCATACCAAACTTTCCACTGTTTGATCTACACGATTCGATGACCTACATTAAAAGTAAGTATCATAAATTCTTCATATTGACAAGATGAATCTAAGGCATATTTTTAACCCCTGAAAATATATAAAAACAATAAAACTGTTGCTGTCACAAATCATCTAAATGGTGCTGATAGTTTCAGCAGTGCTGGTAGAATTTACATATATGTATTGTTTCCAGTTTCAGCATAAAAACAATTTCAATCAACAAGAAATCAATTAAGGCGGGAACACACATATACAGTGATCAACATTATTACGAACATAAATTTATAATAAGCTCTGCCTAATCTTCATCCTGATGTGTCCAAATAGGAGCTTTCAGATAATATTATTAATGATTAATTAACTAATATGTAAAAGATTTGGCTCTTACCAAAATTTGGTAAGACTCAGAGTAATTGATAGTTTATTTGATTTTTTAAAATATTTGTCTCTTTCACAATGTTGCGAATTTGGACTATTTGTTGTTGTCTTCTATCTGAAGAATGGTTTGATGCAGCTCTCAATGCTAGTCTATTCTGTATAAGCCTCTTCACCTTTCCATAACCACCACAGCTAGCATCCATTTAAACATTCTTACTGTGTTCAAGCCTTGGTCTCTCTCTAAGATCCCCGCCTTTTTCATCCATTACCAAATTGACAATTCCTTGGTAACTCAGGATGTTACCTATCAAAACATTCCTTCTTTTTTCCAGTTTGATTCAGTACCTCCTCATTAGTTATCTGGTTGTCCATATAGTCTTCCACATTCTTCTATAGCACATTTCAAAAGCTTTTATCCTCTTCTTGTTTGAACAGCTTACTGGATGTATTTCACTTCCATATAAAGTTGCACTCACAACAAATACCTTCAGACAGGACTTCCTAACTTTTAAATGAATATTAGATGTTAACCCATTCTTTTTCAGGCAGTGGCTGGCACGAAAGTAGAGTCCTCAAGGTCATTGCTGCTGCCTGCCGCCAGCAGGGTCTGCAGGCTGTGATTTGCTGCCTCTCGGCTTTGTTGCCGTGTAGGTACCGGTAGCGGTGCGGTAGGTTAGAGGAGCTGAAAGCTCAATGTTGCCGCGCTATATCGACTGTTCATGTCTGATCTCAGTGTCTTTTGAAAGGTGCTTTGATGTGTGTTTGGTGTTGAACCACAATGCAGGAGCAACAGTCTACTTGTAGTACTCTTCTGGTCAGTGTGCATAAAGGGTCGAACGACATTCATAAACAATTGAAAATTATCATCATATTAAATATACTAAAGTTTTTTTACTGATATGACCGACAATGAAGAAGTGAGGAATAACTTAAATTTTGCTTACTGCTAAAGCGTGCGATATCTCCAAGTCAACTGTAGGCTGTATTAGCAAATCTTTATCATTGGTAGAATCTCCAGACATGAATGAGTGTTTCGATTCTCCAAGAAAGGGATTGAACATGAATGGAAATCAACCAACTTTTACGATTTTAACAAAGAGCTCACGCATAGAATTGTACTTGGATATTACAACAAAGGAGAGTATCCAAAGGCTAAAAAAATACAGGCTGACCTCCGTGAAAAAATTAATTATTTGGGCTCACAATTCTTCATCTTCTCTGCTCCCTTGGTTTCCGATTCAAGAAGTGTAATGAGGGATGGAAATTCTTAATGGAACGCAGAGACACTGCAGCAGCAAGAGCAAAGTTTTTGTGTGCTGAACACACCAGGTCTATAGTGTACTTGGATGAAACTCGGGTTTCACAGAACGACTCCAATAAGTATATATGGCACGACTTCAAAGGAAAGGGCAGTTTGAAAGTGCCTACTGGTAGAGGTGGCTGATTAATCATTGCCCACACTGGTTCATTAGCCATAGACTTCATACCAGAGGCCAAATTTTTTTTTCGTGGTGGGAAAAGTTCTTTCCAATCCGATTACCATCCAGAAATGAATGGAGAAGTTTTTAAGAATTAGTTTATTCGACTGTTGTCAATTATCGTGATGGATAACGCCAGCTACCACTCCACTGAGATAGAAAAAGATGCCAAATTCAAATTGGCGCAAGGCAGATATTATGGAGTGGTTAAAGAGAAAGAATGTTTCATTTTCAGTCAATGAAACGAAGGCTGAACTCCTGTCTAAGGAAGAAATCGTAAGTGCCAAAAAGGCTTACAAATCAGATCAACTGGCAAACAAAATGGGACACCAAGTGCTACATCTACCACCATATCACTGCCAGTATAATCCCATTGAATTGATGTGGGCCCATGTAAAGAGAGAAGTAGTGAAAATTAATACTACTTTCATACTTACTGATGTCGAGAAGCTAACACATGAAGCTCTTGACAATGTTACTCAGTAGGGCTGGGAGAGGTGAGTAAAACACGCAGAAGCATTGCAAGAAACTGATTTCTTGAACCATGTTTTAAGAGACACCATAATGGAATCTGTGATGATACACCTGGCTGAAACAAGCGACAGTGAATCTGAAGACACAGAGCCAGAAGAAACTTCAGTTTAGGTAAGTGCCGTCTATGTAAAAAGCTGACTTGATGTAAATTTTGTCTATTCATTTCAGTTATAGAGGACATACTGTGAATGTTTTCCCCTTACAGTAGATGTCTGATAAATTTATCACAAGTGGTGGTGATTAGTTTACTCGACAGTAACTGTCAATTAAAAAAAGATTGTCAATCCTGCATTAATTAGCAACAGTTTTTCCTAAAAACATGTATCGAATGTCTTTACATTCGGTTATAATCTTACTGCATTTGGTTTACTTGTACATTCAAAATTTTTTTTCATAGGATTTACTGGCTGTTTCGTAGTAAGGGTAATGCAGTTCATAAAATGACAAAACAGTGTGGTACTTCTGTATCGACTGTATCTATAAACAGTGCAGTAACATCAGAACAGACCCATCACCTATTCTGATTCTCCAAGAAATGCATAGAAATCTATGATATTTGATGACTTTTACAAAAAGCTAGAATGTAGAATTGTATTACTTTGGTATGACAGAAGATAATATCAGATGGCTAGAGAAATACATTCAATGCACTGTCTTCTCTGCCCACTTGGTTTTTAATTCAGAAACTGTAATGATGGACAAAATTTGTAACACGAGACAGGGACATTGCAGTAGTAAGAACGAGGTTTTTGTGTACCAAGCACATATTGCATACTGAGAATAATAGGCTTACAGCAAATTTAGATAAAACTTGGGTTTCACAAAACCTTTAGAACAAATATTTTGCTCGACTTCAGTGAACATATTGGCTTCAAAACAACTACAATTACTTCTGTGTAGCACATATTGGCATTTTGAGTGATGGTTGCAATGACGAAGGATATGTATTAGCAGCTAGTAAAATATTTTCGGGATGTAGGGAATATTCTCGATCATATTAAAGTGAGCCGTCCGAACAAAACTCTTGGCGACAGCCTACGACTTGCGCGCTGCTGTGCATGGAATATCCCGTAAGTAATTTGCCTCTGAATGTGATACAATACAATAATGATGTCTGAAATATTACCAAAAATAATTTTGTAGTTTTCTTAACAACTTTCTTGCAGGAAGTTTCTTTGCAGTCCTACAGAATGAAAATTCATCAGGTACTACATTTTTTGCTAAGCAGCCAGTGCAGTTTCACACCTCATAATATTTTATTTTTTATCTCAGAATACTTTTATGTTCCCAAAATAAAAGACGCAGAACATGCATCTGTAAACTTTGAGGATGTTCATACATATTTTTTACAGTCCAGTTACATTAGTGATTCTGTTGCTACCACAGGTTGAAGTAAAAAAATTATTATCCTCCAAAATTTCTTGTAATTTCAGTTTTCATTTTTTTTTCCTAGCAGCTAGTGAGAATTGTCTTTGGGAAAGTACTCCATCATATTCTAAACTAAAAACAGAGTTGCCCAATCTGTTTTTAAATTTGTATGAACATACGAAATTGATAACTGGCAATGCTGTAAGACAGCGAGATGACCCTGAAGCCCTATTTTCGTGCCGGCCACTATAGTGCCCATCAGTATTTCATGTCCTCCCTAATTCACCATGATCACTTATTTATTTCCCAAACAGCAAACCTCATCTATTACTTTTACTGTCTCATTTTCTAATCTCATTCCCTTAGGACTACCTGATTTAACTCTCTTACATTTCATTATCATTGTTTTACTTTTTTTGACTTTCATCTTATACTCAAGACACTATCCATTCTTACTTTGCTGCTCTCCAAATCCTTTGCTGTCTTCAATTCCCTTTCCATTTCTTCTTGAGTTCCTTCACAGCCTGCTGAATGCACCTATTAAACATCATCGGTGATAGGCTTCAAAGATGCCACACTCACTTCTCAATTCTATAAGCATGTCCGACGTAACTCGAATGACATCATTCCAGAATGCTGGATTGGAAGAGGAGGAGCAGAAGATGAACTTAATTGTCGGTGGCCTCCTAGGTCTTCAGACCTCACACCGACCTTTATATGTGGGGTTATGTAAAAGACCGCGTTTTTATTCACCCTATGCCTGATATTCTTGGAAGTTTGGAACATCACATTGTAGCAGCTGTGAATTTGATAACAAGAGACTTTGCTTTGCGTGTGGCTGGAAATGAGCCACTGTTTTGATATTTGTTAGATAACACATGGTGCTCACGTTGAGTACATAAACATTTGAACTTTTCACTTTCCAGGAGCGTATTAACTGTGTTTCTATCTTTCGTGCTTTGGAAGCAATAAATGTTTGAAAACTGTTCCTTCTTTTTGAATAGCCCTGTATTTTCATAGATTTTGGAGTTTGCTGAATTTACTGCTGTATTCAATGATACAAAATCTCATGTAAGTTTTGGACTCTTAACTTTGGATGGCGTAAGGCACTTTATTTGGTTCTGGAATATAATCAATATTTTGAAACTTGAACTTATATTTCATTTGAGTGTACATTTGCAGAAGTTTTACTGTTTTGCAGTATTTTGCTAAGTTTTATTTTTGGTGAATTAAGAAACAATGGCTCTTGAAATTTACATACTTATTGTGTGAAATAATGATAGCTGCTCTGCACATGTTCTGAAATATTAAACTTTACTGCATGCCAATTCAATTATGTGAGTTAGTAGCACATAACTCTTACATAAATGTAAATTTGTAATGGGCACCATTAATTTCAGTTCTGATGCTTACTGAATAAACACTACATGTTAATCCCATTTAAAATTAATTTCACTCAATGAAACTTTTCATATATTTATTAAAATCATTTAGAGATCCGATGTCTCTGAGAAATTACCTGGTATTAAATAAATATACCATATTTACCCAAACATAAGAAGAACCTGAATATAAGATGACCCCATTTCTTTAAGAGGCTACTTGAGACAAAAATTATTTTTGAACATATTTTGACTAATTGAAATTACAAACTTTTCTTGATGTAAAGGTATCTGCCTAAAAAGTTAAAATTGCACCTATTCTAAACTTACAATATTAGAGAAGGAAAGTTGCTACTCACCATATAGTGGAGATGATGAGTCGCTAGGCACAACAAAAAGATTCACACAATTATAGCTTTCAGCCATTAACGCCTTTGTCAACAATACACACACACACACACACACACACACACACACACACACACACACACACACACAGTCACGCAAACGCAAGTTGCACACACGTCTGCAGTCTCAGGCAACTGAAACCACACTGCGAGCAGCAGCACCAGTGAATGATGGGAGTGGCGACTGGGTGGGGGTAAGGACGAGGCTGGGGTGAGGAGCGGGAGGGATAGTATGGTGTGGGTGGTGGACAGTGAAGTGCTGCAGGTTAAGTGGAGGGCAGGGGAGGGGGAAGTAGCGGAAAAGGAGTGAAGTAAAAAGAGACTGAGTGTGATGGTGGAATGATGACTGTGTACTGCTGGAATGGGAACAGCGACGGGGCTGGATGGGCGAGGCTAGTGACTGACAAAGGTTGAGGCCAGGAGGGTTAGGGGAGTGTAGGATGTACTGCAAGGAGAGTTCTCACCTGCACAATTCAGAAAAGCTGGTGTTGGTGGGAAGGATCCATAAGGCATAGGCTTTGAAGCAGTCATTGAGATGAGGGATATCATGTTTGGCAGCATGTTAAGCAACAAGGTGATCCACCTGTTTTTTGGCCACAGTTTGTCGGTGGCAATTCATGTGGACAGACGGCTTGTTGGTTGTCATGCCTTCATAGAATGCAGCACAGTAGTTGCACCTTAGCCTGTAAATCACATGACTGGTTTCACAGGTAGCCCTGCCTTTGATAGGATAGGTGATTTTAGTGACCGGACTGGAGTAGGTGGTGGTAGGAGGATGTATGGGACAGGTCTTGCATCTTGGTCTATTACAGGGGTATGAGACATGAGGTAAGGGATTGGGAGCAGGGGTTGTGTAAGGATGGACGAGTGTATTGTGTAGGTTTGGTGAACGGTGGAATACCACTGTAGGTGGGGTGGGAAGGATAGTGGACAGGACATTTCTCATTTCAGGGCACGACGAGTTCATAAACTCCTGAAGTCCATAAACCCAACCATCCAGGATGCCCCATTGTGGCCAGTTACCGTGCCCCCACTGAGACAATCTTTGCCCTCATAGACCAACACCTTCAACTCTTCTCTATTATTGTTACATTCCATTCTGGATTTTCTATTCTAAACTTAGCCATTTACTGGCTCTCTACATTTTGATAATACAAGGAGAAATAAAATAAATTTAAATTTTTATCTTCACTGTCTTTTTATGTTTACTTAGCCTGTTGTCTGTGGTACCACTGCTGTTGACCATTATCATCCTAACAGGGCAGCTGTGAAACTTACATCTTTCTTGTTACAAATATTTGGCTGCTTCTTAGAAATATGTTCCAATTTCATTTTTTTTGAATGCACAACACATTTCGCTTCTATACTGACATGAGAATGTTACAATGTGTTTTGCTTCCAAACACAGTCTGCCACCGCTCAACTCATTGGCTGTGTAGAACCAGAAGGTGACACGCCCCTTATTGTTCCCATCATACCTCACAATGAGGTTCGACAACATTGCTGCTTGTAACACAGAAGTATGCCACTGGCCCCAATCTAGACTTTTAGGATCTCCTGCAGAAATTTGTGCTGTTGTTGAGTATTTGTCTAATCTTAAAGGCTATTTGATTCCGAGTACAGATGGATTCAGGCAAACTTCAGTTTAAACATGGTAAATGTTCATAAAAATCCAAAGCACGCAGCATAGATTCTCATGGTTGGCAGCATGATGAAATATGCTGCCCAATCACCTCTCTCTTCCTCACACCCATTATAGTTCTCAGCCAAGCTGGTATCACTGTTCACCTTCCAAGCCTTCTGCAGTGCTGTGCTTGCGCACCAGGGAAACATGAATGGCAATACCTTCAAGGGTGCACGTCATATGTAACAGCAAATAATTCATAAATAAAAGATTGCAATCACGATTCAGTCCATTTCTCTACTTTAACTTATACCGTGACCTAATGATGTCTGTTGATACTGTCTCCACAACCGGTCTTTCCACTGTAATTTATTCTTGCAATAACAAGAGCAGTCAAATTTGATGTGATTTGTTTTATTTGTTAGACATTTATTTCTGGATTAATTTTCTTTCTCATTTCATCTGAATGTCACCATCTCATTCCAAAGCTGAGAAAAACATGGTAACATTTTTCCCCGGTATTCGAATATATGATCAGCAACATAATTTCTTATTTGTAAACCCCTTTGTAAATCATTAGTTTCTCACAACCAAATAAAATATTGACTTGGGTTCAGAATCAAATAATGATGTTTGAAGGACAAGATTTTCTTCTTTGAATGATACCTTTACTTAAAAAGCAATGTAAAATATGTTATCCGTACATGTATGAGAACTTCCATTGGAAACCTGTTCAAACGCAACAAAAGTTTGTAAGCTGATAGAATTTAATGCTCCTGTGTTTCACAAAACTGTCAATATTTTGAGCAGAGCATTAGATTGTTGTAGTAGCTAGTTCATAGTTCTGATGTATCGGTTGCACTAGTGCCACAAGTCAGATGTCAAGATTGTTCGAGTGAGATCAATACTGTATTGAGCACTTCAGCGTATTGGGAAATCTCAAGCCTATTCGAATGAAAGTACTACTGTTTCCTATGCTATACTCTTCAGAATTGCTCAAAATAATTTTTTAAGAAATCTCAATAACCAAAGCTTCATCTGTAAATGTAAGATGACCCCAATAATAGTATTTTTCGAATGACAAATTTGGGGAAAAACCTTATCTTATAATCAGGTAAATAGGGTAACAGGGTTTTACGAGTGTGAGATCTGTCCCTTAAGTACAGAATACAAGCCAGGTTTATTCAGAGCCACATGTTTACTCAACTCATTGTGGAGGCTGGTGGAGGAAGTCTCAATGATTTTCTTGTAATTTAATCAGACCAATAGGGGAAGCCTGCAAGTGTAATACAAAGGTAAAGCTGTCATCCATCCAAAGGTTGGTTTTAACACCACACTTTATTAACCTTGGTTATACTTAAGTTGTGCCACTATCTTACTCCAATCTTTGAACTAACTTACCCAGGCAATTACAGGGGAAAGAACAGTTTTATGTGGGTGCCTGATAATGGTGTGACATGGCATTTCTCAAATTAATAATATATTTCCAAAACCAAAGTGGGTGATAAGTGACAAAAATAATCCTTGGAAGAGAGGCATTAATCCCCAGATTTTTTGATTTGCTGTCTGGCACTTACCTACCAAGCCACACAATGTGACAAAAAAATTGGAAGAATTGAAAACATTTACAGCATATACCAAGTCAATCTCATTTAGCAGCAATATAACAAGACAATTTGTACCCATGTTCTCACTTGGTACACCTTCAACTATACCATAAAAACTAGCATACTATTCAATTTCAACATCCACTGTTTGAATTTCTCTTTTGCATTCTGTATATGATACTTAAATGTCATACTTCAGGATGAATCAGAAGCAAGTCTTCTCAATTCGAAGAAAGTGACACAAACAAACTGACTTTTTGAAAATCACAAAAACCCTATCGAAAAGATTGCTTCACTGCAACAAGCAATGTGCTAAACAAAGGAATGGAAAACGGAGATCCGAGTAAGTTTGCTCCAACTGCTCTAATTTTAAATAGTCCCAAGAATATGTTACCTTTACAATTATGGCACCACATGACATTCAAAGAGAGTATTTATGATATGGAAGTCATCAAAGGAAAGACAATGCCCAATACAACATAGCAAAAATTAAATAAAACTTTCGATATAAAATAAACTGTTTAATTATATAGTACATTAAGAGAGATCAGTGACTATTAACATTGTACTGAAGAGCAGCAGTGTAAAAATAGATAATTTCAAAAATTGTTTGTTATTACTTGTATAAATATTTACAACACAGACAGCCTTTGTGATTGGTTAACAGCAAAATTTAAATAACAAAAACTTAAAAAAGTGTAAATGTGCTTCTTTTTTCTTACATTAATGACTAGCATCAAATGACTACAATGTAAATATTTTGGCATTGTTAAATAAGTACAGTCATAAAAAATGTATAAATATATCATGACATCAGTTCGAACAATACAAAGTCATCAAAATTTCTCTGTGACAGCTCATGTGTAACAAAATGAGAGATTGTGCAGTTGTTAAAATCCCATGTAGATACGTAAAACAAAATCTTACACCAGATTATAGCAGTCTTCCTCATTATCATACTCCACATGGGATAGTGAAGTTGAAGAAACTTTCCACTTGCTTAAGTGAAAACTTGGGATTGGTACTAACATAAACAAGACCAGTTGAGCCAGTGTCTTTTGCTATATTCACTGCCACCTGAAATATGAAAAGGACATTGATTATTGCAAAAAGTGACTGAGGAATATTTACATAGTTGTACCCAGATATGTCTTTTTTTTTAAAATTGCTGCAAATTCAGCAAATGCATGCACTGAAAAATGAACTGTACAGACACATGAAATGTTAAGGGATCAAATCGTATTACTTAATATTATCAGAGAAAATTACAAAATCAGATATTTCCTAATAGCAAATTTGTGGACCAAGGCAATTTCTTGCTTTTTCAAAACTCTGTGTGCCTCCCATGCAGAGTTAACTGAATTAACCTCTGTAGGATACAGAAACTGTGCCAGATTCTTGTACCAGGCGCTCGAACTTTTGCTAGAAGTGCTGTTACCACGAGCATGACTTGCAAAATTTCATATTAACTTCAATTTGCCCCATGTTTCTATTGTAGAACAACATGTGAACACTTTGCTAAGAAATAACATTTTCCTCCTGGACTGTAGACACAAACAAACAGAAAATAACTTTACGAAGAGTTAAAATATTGTTCGAAAAGTAGCAACATCTTTTGGTTAATGAGTCCTTAGTCCAGACACGACAGTTTTGAGCCACTGTAGATGTGACTGTTTCATGTTTTTTAGCTGTTAGAACAAGTACCCCAGGTTAAATTTGCGAGACCTCTTCAGTTAGTACAGCACTACCTGCTGACTAATTAACAGGATGCTTCTGGATGTTTTGCCAAGTAGTTGATTCCATTTTGAGCACAAACTTGGCAAAGCACCCAGAAGCACACTATTTTCAATAATTAATCTCTCATATACTGTGTGTCACTTTTTAAATTCCAACTACCCTAGTAACATAACAGAGTTATCAGAAAGTAATTTTCTCACACTACCAAAAGAGACAGGGCCTTCCCTATAAAAGGCAAACGCTCGTGCGTCAGAGATTTTCAACATGTATATGATACCTTATAGATGATACTTCCCGTCACTCACTAAACTGTCTTCGTAACGGGTGGTATTGTCAACCGTAATTCTTTTAATGACTGCCAGTTAGATTTGTGACTGAACATAACAGCAATAAAATTTCATTGTCATCTTTGCTCTGCCTACAGAACAGGTGTCATTAGTATGCAAGTAATGCATATTAGTCAGTCAAAATATCCTAAATGAAGATCTTGAATATACTTCACACTTCAATTTTTCAAGTTAACCTTTTTAACATTAATTCTGTCAGTCTACACAGTTTATGTCAGTAAATGTACATCCATAATATAGTAAAATTTATTTCAAATATGTTTTAATCTGTAGAAGCACACTTGACTATGTAAAAGAGATATGTTTCCTACAGGAAAATTAAATAGAACTTTGGAGATAAGATAGTTACCTGTATGAATATTAAGAGCTCAGATGGCAGGCCAAGAAGGCTGCAATGTGGAAGACATATATAGAGGGTCTATACAATATAAATAGACTTGAGGACAATATTACAGAAAGGGAAGGGAAAGTAGATGAAGATGAGCTGGGAGATATGATACTGTGAAAAGAATTTGACATAGTACTGAAAAACCTTAATTGAAAGAAAGCCTTTGGAGTAGGTGAAATTCCCTTATCATTAATTAGCACTGTGAGAGAGCCAGCCATGTCAAAACTATCCCAGCTACTGTGCAAACTATATTAGGCAAGCGAAACACCCTCAGATTTCAAAAAGAATGTAATTATTCCTAATCAAAACAGGGCAGGTGCTGACAGAAGTAAATATTATTAAATCATCAGTTAATATGCCATGGCTGCAAAATACTGACAAATTATTTACAGAACTGAAGAAACTGGTACAAGTTGACATTATGGAAGATTAGTTTGAGTTCTGGAGAAAGGTAGGAGCATGCGAAGTTAAACTACATTTATACCATTTGTAGATTTAGAGAAAATTTTCAGAATGTTAACTAGAATACATTCTTTGAAAACTTGAAGGTAGCATGAAAATATGCAGGGAATGGAAGGTTATCTACAACTAGTACAGAAGCAAGACTGCAGTTATAACAGTCACTGGGCATGAAAGGTAAGCAGTAGTTGAGATGGGAGGGAGACATAGTAGTGGCCTATCCCCCATGTTTTTCAGTTATTCAATCTGTACACTGAACAAGCAGTTAAGGAAACCAAGGAGAAATTTGGAAAGGGAATTAATGTCTGTGTAGAAGAAATAACAATTTTGTGGTTTGTTGAGGTCACTGTAATTCCATAACAGACAGCAAAGGGTTTGGAAGATCAGCTGAGTGGAATGCATAGTGTTCTGACAATAAGTTATAAGATGAACATCAACAACAGTAAATAAGTGTAATGAGATGTAATCAAATTATATCAGGCAATTATGGAGAAATGAGATTAGAAAATGTGGCACTAAAAGTAGTCAACAAATTTTTCTACAGCAATAGCAAGAAAAATACCGCTGAAAGAGAGAAATTTGTTAGCATGTAATATATATTTATGTTTTACGAAATCTTTTCTAAAGTCAATTGTCACGAGTGTAGCCTTGTATGGAAATGAATCATGGAAAATAAATAGTTCAGACAGGAAGAGAAATAAAGTTACACAATTAATTTTCTGTTCACTTGCAGATAGATGTCTGCAGCACTGGCACACAGAAACCTTTTGCCACAGTATTGTAACACACCAGTAGAGGAGAAAAACAAAATGGCACAGACCACTAACAAAGTGGAATAAGTAGGAGGGGTATTCATAAAGTTTTAATTATCACTTTCAAAAAAATAGTTGTATAGATATATAGCCTGTTGCACAATCTGCACTGCATGGAAAGACTACTGTAAGCACTGTACCTATTTATTTATCTCCAAAATTCCATTCAACAACTTGAAACCTGATCAATAACAAAAAATTGTTAACACTAAATCTACCAAAGAATAGCTTCATTACAACTCAGCTGCTTGACCAAAGAATAATAAATATGTCTGTATTCGTCGTCTATAGCAGGTGTTTTCCTCAGAGATCTCCCCCTCCTGGCAGAGTGGAGCTCCTGGTATGTGTTGATACTTGTGAAGAACACGCTGACCTGTCCTTGTGAAAGTCGTCGGTGTTTGTTGCTCCTCTACAACACTGTCAGCAGCTTATCATTGTATGCTGTCTATAATGTATGTTTGTTTTGCTTCAGCATCTGGAAAGATCCTAAATAAGGGGCTGCAACAGCATGCATACCATATCCGTTCTTAACATGACGTGCGAGCACATTGCAATGTCCTTATGTATGAACACTTTTCATACACCATGTCATGAGGCTTTGGAAGGGAGCAGTGTAGTTATTAGCCTCTTAATCTACTGCAGCACATACGGTGGCTCTGATGATGTATCGGTCAGTTGTGCTACATAAAAATCCATCAGTTGGCACAAAGTTTCCCCACGAACCATTTGAGTGCTGGAGGCACTAGTGGCAAGGCTGTCACCTTTGAGTTATAGTGGTACATAAATGCAGTTTTTAACATCCTGTTCCATTTCTCCACCATCCCATTGTTTGCTAGATGGTGGCTGATCCTGTGGTGATGTTGGAATCCACATAATGTAGACAGCTCTACGAACAGGGTCAGTTCAAACTGTTGCCCCTGATCGGTGGTGATGTGATATGGACATACACCAAATCATGACACCTATGTGTTTACGAAGGCCCTCAAAAAATGGCTCTGAGCACTATGGGACTTAACATCTCAGGTCAGCAGTCCCCTAGAACTTAGAACTACTTAAACCTAACTAACCTAAGGACATCACACACATCCATGCCCAAGGCAGGATTCGAATCTGCGACCATAGCGGTTGCGCTTACGAAGGCCCTCCGTTTAGTCTCTGCTGAAATGACTCTGACAGGTACTGCCTCTGATCAACAAGTATACCTGTCTATTGCTGCAAATGAATAACAGTACTCCTCAGATGGCGACAGTGGGCCTTCGAGGTCTATGTGCACAGGGAAAAGTTGATTTGTTGCTTCTGGGGAGTCTCCTACAGTCTTGTGAATGTCTCTGCTATAGTGTGTTTACAATAAGTAGTGACTTTTGACAGTTCAGCACAGAGCAAGTGGAGGGACGCATAGTTGTCAGTGTGTGTAACATGCATGAGCAGACGTCCACAGTATAATGCCAGTCATAGTCGCTGCGGAACATGGCAGGGTCACTTGACTGCGTGAACAACAAACTGTCCGATCTGCAATTTTTCTGAAATGATTTTATAGAAACTATTTGGTAATAAACTCTCATTCTCTCACATCCTATAGTTGAAGCTGTCAGCTTCATGACAAACCACCTATCATTTTGTTAATAGTCATAGTTACTGTGATATTTCAGTAGTAGGTAAATTACTGCAAGAAATTCTTAGTTTGCAGTGAAAAATAGGTTCCCTATGAATTTGTGTTTGATGCATGTTAGGTTACCTGTTGCTGTGTATTAAATGTACATAATATATTGAATTACTCTTTAAACTTGCCAGGATATCACTGTCTGTTTCCAAACTTGAGAAAATGGAATGTACATAAAGCACTTTGACATGAACTCTTGGGTCAGTAAAAAAACTAGAATGGAATATTCATAAATTTCTTGTATCATAAATGTTTTGAGATATCGAAACAAGATTTTGGCAAATGAAAATGATTATGAGACTGTTCTGCCATATGATTAATAAGTGGAATTTCCTTACAGCAATATTCAAGTGACTACAGATTTTTTTCAATTAAATAACGTAATTATTGAGGACCACGATGAAACAAGAACTGCTGTGGGTTTTGTAACAATATAAGCTAAGAAGTTACATGTTTATTTGCGTACTGAGAATTTGCTGTTTCATAAACTACTGACCTGACTTGCACTAAGTTGTTAGTTTAATAATACACTATTTCAGGATTCTGTTGCAATTTTGACTGCATTTCAATGTTAGTGAGATGAATATTTCCAAACTATACTGTGTTTTAACAAGAGAAGCAGATTTTAACATGGAAACAGGTGAAGTTACGAATTCCTCAAAACTCGTCACAATCCTTCATGAA
Organism: Schistocerca piceifrons; assembly: GCF_021461385.2. NCBI lineage: Eukaryota > Metazoa > Arthropoda > Insecta > Orthoptera > Acrididae > Schistocerca > Schistocerca piceifrons. The sequence continues at coordinate 336,903,173 of NC_060142.1, read as the reverse complement.
TCAATGTCTCCTCAACTACCTTTTTGGTATTATGGCTGACAACTCAAGCCCAGTCCTGTCGTGTAACATTTGCAGTGGGCTTCTTTTATCAGCATTTCAGTCTCAGTGAGTGTAAACTTCTTCCTGTTTTTTGCCATGTTACTTTTCACCTAGGCCAATATATTATGTCAGATTTAAATGAGCATGATATGGATGAAGCCTGATTAAACTACGTACTTTACCATTAGCCAGTTCGTCGACATGGTATCATGAAGTTTTGGCTTGTAAAACACTAAAAGTTTCATTAATGTCACCTTATACATGCTAGGTTAAACTTTATCTCATGAAACATTTCTTTGTACCCAGAGAAAAATATCCACTTTCGGCCACTACGTTGTTGGAGCTTTATGCATCACAACAGAGTGGTATGGCGTTTTGTCCATTACTATTATCAAATTCTGAGGTATGTTTTGCAGCAGAACATTACCTTCCCACCTGGTGAATGTGTTCTTGGATGACATTTTTATTGCAAATCTCATATTCAAAAGTACTGCACTGTTGTCATTAATGCAACGCCAACACAAAACACTTATTCATGATACCTGATGACTACAGAACACTTCGACACCAGAAAATATGACTTTACTACAAGAGCTGACAAACACTGATGCATCTAATGCTTGACACCACATGCTACTGTTTACTCGTGGTGTGGCAAAAGGGGCGCTTTACCAGCCGAAGTGCTGGTGCCTGGTGGGGAAAGCCAGCTTGCCATTGGTGTTACCTGGACAACGGTGTCACGTCCCCCTCTGGTCAGTGGGTTAGGCTGTGAGTCACACTGAATGAGTCCCTCCTTGCATAATATCCACACTTGCTGAAGTTTAAGGGACATCGAGTTGTCCTGCAATAATTGCTCTAGATGTCCAACCATGGCTTGCTCTGTTCTTAGCTGATCATAATCTGCTGGTGTATAAAATGCACCGACCCTTGAGAACAAATCCGCCATGATACTGTGCATCCATTTTATGAGCTTGATATAGGTGTTAAATTGCCCACTGAATTCCAGCTGGTGGAATGGCTGTGGAGAACAAGCTTCTTTCCTCCCCTGTAATGTGAAGGTAAATGACTTATGATCGGTACAAACTGTAAAAGGCCAACCTTTGACATACGAATGTAAGTATTGAAATGCCCCATAAATGGCCAGCCGCCCCCTGTCATACACACTCAACTTAGCTTGTGCTTTTTTGAGGAAAAGTCCTGAAGGTTTCCAACTATGCTCAACTTTTTGATGCAGGGCCATACCAGTTACAAACTGGTTGGCGTCCACTACAACTGTCAATGTCACATTATGAGCAGTGTGTGCCAAAAGGATTGCTTCTTGTAAATTGTGTCTTACCTTCTCAAAGGTCTGTTGCATGGCAGGCATCGATGGCAGGGCCTGTTTGCAGTAGTGGGATGTTTTTAATGGCCTACACATTTTCTTTGAGGACAGATACCCAACACCGATACTTCACGCCCTAAGAATGTGACTTGTTTTTGCTGGAGGGCATACTTAGTGTTGTTTATTATTAGCCCATACTTCCTGATTACCTTGAACGCCATCTTCAGTTGGTCTTCATGTACTTCAGCCATCTGTGAAAATATCAATACAGCAGAGGCTGAATCAGGTTATGAAGGCAGTCTTGTGAATGTCTGTTTCAGCCACTAGGAGCTGGCTGTAGGCCAGTCTACCACGCTGAAAACTTGGGTTCTGTCCAACACATTTGTAAAATCCCGTAGAATGGGAACAGGGTAGTGGTCAGGGAATGTCCTTGCGTTTAGTGCATGATAATCCCTGTAGGGTCTCCAAGTGCCTGAATCCTTTCGGACCAAGTGCACGGGCAACACCCACTGGCTATCTGATCTCCATACGATGCCCGCTTCTAACATGCTGTCAAACTCTGCTTTTGCTCCTGCAAACCAGTTTGGGCCAGTCTTCTCAGCCTTTGAAAAACCAGTTTACCTGCTGTGGTTTTAATGTTATGCACAGTGTTGTGAAGCACCTTATGGCCCAATTCTGGTGAAACTGCATTATTAAGTAAGCAACAGCATTGCTTGAAACTCTGCTACAGCACCCATAGTTACCTAACTCTTCTGTCTAATTTGTGCTGGGCTCAGCTGTAGCTGTAGCCCAAGGTGGTGGATAAAGTCTGCTCCCAGTATTGACTTGGGCACTTCTGCTAGTACGAACTTCCATTTGAATCTCTCACTGAACTCGATATGTACTGTTACTTATTGTTCACCATATGTCTTAACTAGTGAATTGCTGGTGGTCATTAGATGAAGTGCTGCACCCACTATTTCCTCTTACGTACGTTTATGTGGCAGCATACTGATATCTAAGCCGTATCGACTAGGCCAGGACTTAACAACTGGCCGGTTTTGAGCGCGAGTACTCGCCTCTGCTCAGGCACGTGCTCGCGAGCAGGTGCAAGGTCGCGGAGTAGGGAGGGAGAGGAGGGAGGGGAAATGCGCACGCACGTTTGAATAGGGCCGCAGCGTGCCTATTGAATTCGTGCCGACCATGTAACGTTTAAAGTACCACTATCAGCTCTAACAGTCACTTCGCTGGTTAAGAATCATGTCAAGTCGCAGTTCAACCCCCATTGGGAGGAATTGTATCTGTTTACAGAAAAAGATGGTGTTGCAAAATGTTTAGTATGTCACAAAACGCTGAATTCTTTTAGGAAATTTAATTTGCAGTGACATTATATTTCATACCACGCGAAAGACTACGGAAGTGGAAAATGTGATGGACCAGATCGTGCACAGGAAGTTATTAAACTTAAAAGAAAGCTATCCGAAGAAGATCTGGACGGCGAAGAAAAATCAACTGAGGCAGCTCTCAGAGTGAGTTACAAAATTGCTTTGCTTTTAGCAAAATCCCTGCACCCCTTCACTATGGCAATTTAATAAAAGTATGTTTGGTAGTTGCAGCGGAACGTTTGAGTCCATCTCAAGTTGAACAGTTTTGGATTGTGCCATTATCTAACATGACCATTATGCGTCGCATACAGGACATGGCAGACGACGTCCAGAGCCAGCCTGCAAATATCTGTAAAGATTTTATGGCGTATTGTCTAGCTCTGGACGAAAGTGTTGATATCACTGGAACAGCGCAGCTTGCCATATCTATTAGAGGTGTTAATAGAGATCTTCAGGTGAGGGAGGAGCTCCTCGATGTAGTAGCCATGAAGAACACTACAACCGGAGGTGATATTTTAAGTAGTGTTGAAGAAAGTGTTGAAAATATAGGATTGTCGTGGAATTCTTTAGTTTCAGTGTCTACAGACGGTGCACCAGCGATGACAGGGAAAAAGTCAGGTTTCGTTGCGCTGTTGAAGGAGAAAATGCAAAAACTGACCGTGCCAAATGAAATAAGGGGCGTTCACTTTGTGATCCACCAGGAAAACTTATGTGCAAAGAGTATCACTCTAAAAAATGTGATGAGTATTGTTGTTCGTACAACCAATTATATAAGGAAGCATGGGCTACAACACAGGCAATTTAAAAGCTTTCTTGAGCATGAAAGCCAGTATGGTAGCCTGCCTTATTACAACGAGGTCCACTGGCTTAGTCGTGGCGAATTATTAGATCGATTTTTTTGCCTATTAGATGGGATAAATATGTTCATGGAAATAAATAACATGTGTGTTCCTGAATTGAAAGAGCTTTCATGGAAATGTGATCTCGCGTTCTTAGCAGATTTAACTAGCCATCTGAATGCTTTGAACATTTCACTACAAGGTAAAGATCTGCTAATTACTCATTTCATAGGTCGAACACGAGGTTTTAAAATGAAATTGACGCTTTGGGTGAGTCAACTGGAAACAGGAAATCTAGCTCATTTTCCTAAATTATCATCCGTGCAAGGTGTTCACAAAGACTGTGAACGTTATTCACATAGTTTAGTTGCCCTTAAGGAAGAATTTGATCAACGCTTTCAAGATCTGACAGCACTAGACAGTGATTTTGATCCGTTCTCCTCTCCATATTCAGCGAATATTGAAGAGATTTATCCTGAGCTGCAACTAGAAATTATTGACCTCCAGTGTGACAGAGAATACAGAGACAAATTTCAGAACAAGAAAAACATTTTGGAATTCTACAGACACTTCCCTCAGGATAGATTTCCTCGTTTGCACAAATTGGCGGCTACAATAATATCAATGTTCGGTTCCACGTATGTTCGTGAACAACTGTTCTCTGCAATGAAATGTAACAAGACGTGCCTGAGAAATGCATTGTCTGATCGAAATTTAAACTGCACGCTGCGCCTACAATGCACAAGAACAATTACTCCAAACATAGACGCAATTGTAAAGAGCAAAAAGTACAAGATAACCAAAAATCCCACACTTCAGTGACATCTTTTATTGTGTAACAGTTCACAAATTAATACGAATGTAGAGGCATACACTAAGCTAATAAAATTATGTGGCACGTGTACATTCTCCTTTATTTGTTTCATTTGTCGCAGTAATAATTCGTGAGTGATATCCCTGCAGGTGGCCGCAGATTTACATTGACTGGCGGCAGCTGTTGTGTGCCCCACGTGACTCTCCCCACTCTCCGCTCTGGTCCGGTAGTGGGGGTAGCGTGCTCGCGCTGCTCCATGCTTGCGCCTTGCTGCTCACAACTTGCTCCGCGAGCACGTATGTTGTGAAGCCCTGGACTAGGTAATGTCGGTTTGTTTATTGGTCCTTTACATAAAGGTGCCCAGATAATGTGAGTAGTCAAACAGTTTTCTCTCTTGTTGGATGTGAGGTCTGCCAGTTATGCAAAAAACCGTTTTTCTCAGAACCCAAACATGTTTCGGCACTGGGTACTGAGAAAAACAGTGTTTTGCATAACTGGCAGACCTCACATCCAACGATTTTAACTGCAAACATGGCCAATACAAGGAGCTGCAAATCAAAAGATGGATAGTTTTCTCTCTGTTGTCCTGGCTAAACTCTCTCACATAATTGGTCCAACCATGGGTGCAGAACCTTGTTTGTTTTCTACGATTTCACATTCAGTTACTATGGTTGTAGTGATTGTCACCTCATCTGTATCTTGGTAACTTTCAGAAAACATACGGCCTGCTACGCTTACTGCACTGCACTGAGCTCATTCGGGAATGAGGAACGTGAAGTGAAGCTAGTAGCCCTTGAGCCTAACTGTTTGTGGTACCAACATATAAGTTCATCTCATCCCACCTGTGCCTGCCTGTGTCGTCCAGGACAGATATGCCACTAGCATAGACAGCTACTTATGCATTACGTCAGTCTGTAGCTTCACATCACGGAGTTGCGCATCAACATTAACTCTCAGCACTTGCCTTATAGGCTGCAGCTTCCACAGCGCTGTCGCCGTCCACATCTTGTGTTATTGCTGCTCTGCTTACTTGTCCCACTACTGCATCTCTTTTATCTGCATTGACAACACAGAGTTGATGTTATCAGAGGTACATGTGACAATCACCGCCTTCAACAACAGTGGCATCTATGTGAGTCAAACATGTCTTAGTGTATCTCCTCTACAATATTTCAAGAGATGCCGCCAAAACTCAGAAGGTGTCCTATTGACAATATGTTCTGGGTGCACGACCTGCTGCATTTGCTGGTCTATGGATGTGCATAGACACTGTATTACTGTATGAGATTTTCACTCTGCAGCGGAGTGTGTGCTGATATGAAATTTCCTGGCAGATTAAAACTGTGTGGTGGACCGAGACTCGAACTCAGAACCTTTGCCTTTTGTGGGCAAGTGCTCTACCATCTGAGCTACCCAAGCATGACTCGCGCCTCGCTGTCACAGCTTTACTTTTGCCAGTATCTCGTCTCCTACTTTCCAAACTTTACAGAAGCTCTCCTGCGAACCTTGCAGAACTAGCACTCCTGAAGGAAGATATTGCGGTGACATGGCTTAGCCACAGCCTGGGGGATGTTTCCAGAATGAGATTTTCACTCTGCAGCGGAGTGTGCACTGATATGAAACTTCCTGGCAGATTAAAACTGTGTGGTGGACCGAGACTCGAGCTCCTGAGTTTGAGTATAGGTCTGCCGCACAGTTTTAATCTGCCAGGAAGTTTCATTGTATTACTGTGTCTCTCAAGTGAAAGTACCAGTCTCATGTGGGCATTTAAATACAACATCTGACACTGCCTCTACCGTTTGTGCATCCAGGCTATTGACAACCACCATGTACTTAGTGTAATCTTCTGTCATGTAGTTCAGCATGAATGCTAGATCCAACATGGCAAACCAAACCTCAAGCTTCTCTGATAGCAACTTCAACACTTGTCTCTTCATTCAGGAACTCGTGACCACATTATGTGCCACTGTTCCACTGGCTGCTGCCGAGGCTGGCTGTTTGTAAGGGTGAACTCTTGTCATCCTGTGCAGTAATTTTCATTTGCAGGTCTTTAATTTGTTTCTCTAAATCTCCAAATAGCCATGAAATTTGTCGTTCTATCTGACTGCATCTGGCTTTGTAATTTACCGCTTTGTCTTTCTTTTCTGGTGTCACCAAGTCATAGGTATAGCTAGCTGCACTAATAAAAATGTCTTTCTATTTGTGCTTCCCACAGTTATGTAATCCAAGTGCTAGCCAAGCCTGACAATGCTTAACTTCGGTGATCTGACAGGAAATGGTATAAACCACTGCAGCAAGACCAGTGTCAAAAAATTCATTAAGCAACTTTAGTTTTGCGAGGTGGTACTTAAAATTTTGCCTTTCCTTCTCTAGTATGCTGGTGTTATCTGCACATCTCTGTGCTATTTTCTATGCACTGTCCATCAACTGACTAACTGAGTGGTTGCCTTTTCTCATTTTTGTTAATCATCTCATTATGCATATCACATTTTGTGGTTCACTTCCTAAAAGAATACGAAACATCCTCATATTATTTTCACTGCATTACAAAGAAGCACAGAAAAATTTATATGTAATTCTGGTTTTAGAAATTTTTTTGCAGCATATTGCAATTTTTGTTGTTCCTATTGACTCCTTGGTATGTTTTCCTGTGGTGCAAGATGGCAGGAAATGTTTCCCCAGTAGATATTTGCAGTAAACCCACAGTTACCACTACCTTTCACCATCTGCCTCACTCCAGATCCATACGCTGCACCAACCAACAGGCACAACTCATTACTTTTAATTATAAAGTATTTTTCTGACAACTTACACACTTGAATTACATTCCACTTTCATACTCAACATATCCTTGGATCAGTAGTAATGAAGCATCTGTTGTTCAGGAAATTGTGAGCTAGGTGAGACGCAAAGACCTTAATGTGTAAACACAAAGCCCATTGTGTAGAAATAGCACTATCATTTGTGCAGTTGTATCAAAATGACGGCAACAAATTATTGCATAGTATTTGCACAAATGATGAATGGACAACTGTTTGATTTATCTTAAGAATTTAGGTGAAGTTGATGCACTGACATGTTGGTTGATGGTCCTTCATGCAAGACAACATTCATGCTGACTGTATTAGCATTAAAACAGATGTTAGTTATTGGAGACAGAAAATACATTTCATTCACCAATGACTTGCACAGAAGTGAAACAGAGAACATTTAATGTCAGAGTTCCCATATACAATCAAACTTATTTGTCAAATTTGCTCTTATAGAACCATGGATGTGTCAACCAAGCCCGTACACAATCTTACAAGTTTGCCAACTTAATTTCACTTCTGAAGCAGGTGCTAATCATTCATGTTGTATTCTGAAACAATTGGGAATCAATACAAATGCAAATAAAACATTTCTAACATTGACTATGGCAACGTTTTGAAAGAAGGGAAAGAAGAAGAAGAAAACAAGATACTCATCCAGGGATGGTATAAAATGAGAGAGAAATATACACAAGTAAATCTACATTGTACTCGGAACCTGATGACTACATCAACTTTCTACAAAGAGACAGCGAAACATTTAACATCTTGTTTAGAGTCACTTCACCCTCACACGGAAACAGAAAACACAAGCATGTGAAAATTATTTCTCATTTACTTGGTCCTCCAATGACATTTTGTTAAGGTATTACAATGTGGGAGCATATAGCCTACATACCATGTGGAAGAACCAGAGAACTTTGATTTTTACTTTATTTTATCTGTATTTTTTTAAAAATTTTAATTGTATTTCCACTTGTATGCCGTGCACAGAATTTGTTCTTAATCTCTTCCTGCATAATATACAAGGTTATTATAAATGATTGAAGCGATTTCATAAATTCACTGTAGCTAGATTAATTGACATATTGGCACAAAACTCAAAACACATAGATAAACTCAAAAATTTTGACAACAGGTACCGAGAAAGTGTATGTTGGGCTTGAAAAGCATTCACATCTGTCTGTCATGACAGTGCAATAACACTTCATAATGTAGTTCAACGAAGATACACCAACTGCCAATTCCATTCGGCAATGGTATGTGCCATTTAAAGCATCAGAATGCTCTGCAAGGGGAAATCAATAGGTCGGCCTGCAGAAAGTGAAGAAACGATTGATCATGCGTATACGAGTTTTGCACGTAGCCCATAGAAATCGATGAACAGAGCAAGCAGAGAGCTGAACATCTCACAACCGACTGTTTGGCAGATCTTAAGGAAGCGACTGAAGCTGAAGCTCTACTGCTTCCAATTACTACAACCCCTAACTCCCAATGTCAAAGTCAGACTCTGAATTTTTGTCACAGTTGCAACAATTATGGAAGAAGACAGTTTTGTGAGAAACCCCTCTTCAATGGTGAAGCAACATTTCTCATAAATGATACAGTGAACAGGCACAATGTGTGAACCTGAGGGACAAGGAATCCTTATGCTATTGTACAGCACTGTCTCATGGTTTAAAGCTTATGGTACCTTTTTTTTCTGCAAAAAAACTTTTACATGACACATGTATTTGGACACGCCGGAATATTGGTTCATGCAACAACTGGAGGCCGACAGTGTGCTCCTACCAACAGGAGGTGCTCTACCCCACTCCCACCATGATGTTCACAAATTCTTAAACAGAAAATTGGGACACCAATGGATCTGTCATGATGGGGCTGATGATCAGGAATTCATGTTAGGCCTCCACACTCTCCCCCCCTAACCTCAGCAGATTTTTTTGTGTGAAGTTACATGAAAAATTCAGTGTTAACACCTCCTCTACCAACAAACCTACCAAACTGCGAGCTCAAATCAACAGTATTTTTGAACCGATTGATAGGAACATGCTACACTGAAATGGGATGAGCTTGATATCTGCAGAATCAGGAGGGGTCACATATGAAGCACTCTTATCAATAATAATAATAATAATAATAATAAAAGCTTTTTGATTTTGTTCTACTTGTGTACAAAACCCTGTGACAATATGTCAAATAACATAGCTACAGTAAATCTGTGAAATCATCTCAATCATTTATAATACCCTTGTATGGCTGGGAAAGACAAACCACCTCTATCGTTTTGGTAACTGTTAGTGCTATTTTTTTTTATCCTTGATCATTGTTTCCACAGTTGTAAAAACTCACAATACAGTGGGATAAATTGTAGTAAAACTCTTTTTCACTACACATATGTGGCGAAACTTCAACATAAGCAATGACCACCAAACTTGTCAAATTTCCTGTCAATCAAAATTTCTCTCAAACATGTTCTATGTTTGACAAACATATCAAACAGCACCGCACACCATCAAATATTTGGTACATGTAGTAAAGTTCTGCAAATTGTCTGATCATGTACGGAGCCCTTTATAATAAAACACTATGGAAAACCATGACAGTCTATTTAGAACAGCATGGATAGGTACACAATGCAGTTGATGAGTTGATTCAGAACATAACTCTCCCACAAAGATTCAGCACATTTTGTTTGTTCATCCATACTATGGCAAAATTTTTCAACTTTTCTTACCTCCCTATAAACTCTTATTTCTTCAACATTTCTGTAATGATGAAGTAATACAGGCAGCTTCCACACACTGGAACAAACTCCAGGTGACAGACTCTCATGACACAAAGATACAAAAGTTGATCCCACAAAATGATGAAATATCCGAAGGTGTGTATGTTGAGAAGTAGATCTACCTTTTTTTTTAAGGGGCCAGGGAAACTTATTTTTTCAATGCAGCTCCCCAAATGGATAAATACACAAAGTACACTCTTGTGGACCTGAACTAAAGACAGTTATTTGGTAGCATGTAGCACCCCCCGCCCTGGTGATTGATGATGCGTTGTGGCATGGGCTTCCCGAGACACTGTGGCTGTTGGGAAGCCCCCCTAATCTATGAACGCCACCACCAACAATTCTTTGATATTGGGCACAGCTAGATCCAAGGAGACCACATCTCACTCAATAATGTCCAAAATGAGTTCAGCAGAAATGAGGTAAGATGACCATCATTTCCTCTGAGGGTTCCTTAAACCACAATTCAGGAATGACAGGGTGGTAAATTGTTTTACTGCGATTACAAGTTATTTGTGAGATGCTGTGCTGAAGAAACACACAAATATGATCAGATAGTAGGTTCCTGTATCAGTAGCTGGTTAGATACAATGTCAGATGTATAAGGGGTCCTGTTTCACGACATATAAATATCCACCACATGAGACAACCTCCATCACCTGCCTGAACAGTCTCCTGTTGGCAAGTGGGATGCATCACTGCATGTAGTGTTCCCCTGAATTGAACCAAGATTCAACAGCCCTGCCCAACTTCTGCCATGCTTTGAGAGTCCAGAGGTAGTGTTCAGGCATTGTTGCTAATCTCTGCACTCAGTTCCATGCAATGATCAGGGAAAAAAATGTTGTACAATCATTCCTGTACATCAAAGTAAGGTGACAGTTCTGGACAGCATGGCTGCTCACTGGTTCTGTGAATTGGTGAGTGATTTTCTACACTATGGCCACTCTATCAGCTCTTTTAATACAGATTAGTTGACGGCTACTGTCAAGAACAAACTGTTGCACACCATAGAAACTTTGGTGGCACTGGTTTTCTCTTGAGACATACACAGTACACATTTATCATATTGTACATGATATGGGCCTGCATGATCTCAGAGATGGAATATCCCATGCTCAAGCACCCAATATCAGATGCACTGATATTATGCTAGAGTTTTGCGCAATGGACAGTTGAAGGTCTGATGAAATAACATTTACACATCATGACCAAACTATTGCAGTTACTATGAGGACAGGTGTGCTCCCTTGCTAACATAGCAGCTTTAACCCATTCAACTGCTTTTATGTGAAAGTAGCAAAAAAAGATCAACAGTGATTCACCTATAATTGAAAATGACGTAACAAAAATGCTGCAAAATTTGTGAACATTCCACTCTCAGTTCAAATACGAATTTAGGGGAAATGAGAGACCAAACTCCATTTCATCATCAAATCCTCTTTGGCTATTTCATGTAAAACCATATCCAGTGGCATAGTTTACAGAAAACTGAAACTTGCCACACTACTTCTCACTTCAAGAAGCTGCAGACATCTTCTCCTCATGACCTGAAACGCTATGACATCCTGCAGCACAATTTCAATCCAACATTTGCAGCTGGTTTTTTTTTAAGGGCGCAAAACTGCTATGGTCATTAGCGTCCGGTCTGTGACTTAGGAAAAGCTAGAAAACGAAACTGCAAACCAGCAGCAATGGGAACAAAACTCAAAAAATTAGAGAAACTAAAAACAGAAGGAAAGCTTTAAAAAACCACTATAGAAGGGGGTTGGTTGTCCCCAAAAAGAGCTTCAAATGACTGACGTCATCTCACTGGCACTAATAAAATCGAGAACGCGATCGGCTGAGCGTGTGTCATCTGCTAAAATGGAAGATATATCAGGCGACAGCTGTAGATGGACACATAATGGAGTAAAATAGGGGCACTCAAGTAAAAGGTGTCTTACCGTCCACAGCTGAGAGCAGTGGGGACAGAGTGGGGGAGGATAGCCACATAAAAGATGTCGATGGCTAAAAAGACAGTGCCCTATCCGGAGGAAGAGGTCCAAGCACAGGGAAGAGCTTTCACGTCTCCCAATTTATTATTGGGAAGTGTCAACCAATGTGCGTGCCATAAAAAAGCAACACGACGACATAAAACACTCCGTAGATCAGCGACAGGAATCATGCGAATAGCTGGCCGAAGAAGAGAGACTGCTGCCTTGGTCGCTATATTGGCTGCCTCATTTCCACAGATATCGAAGTGTCTTGGGAGCCAAAGGAACGCCACAGAGATGCCCCCGAAGTGGAGCAAGTGGAGGCAGTCCTGAATCCGGTGGACCAGAGGGTGGACAGGGTAGAGAGCTTGGAGACTGAGGAGAGAGCTGAGAGAATCTGAACAGATAACATACTGTATCCGCTGATGGCGACGGATGTATTGGACAGCCTGGAGAACAGCGTAAAGCTCCACAGTATAAACCGAACACTGGTCGGGAAGCCGAAATTGATTTGGGGTGTCGCCAACAATATAGGCACTCCCAACACCTAACGATGTTTTTGAGCCATCAGTGTAAATAAATGTGGCATCTTTCATTTGTGCGCATAGAGCAGCAAATGCCCGATGATAAACAAGTGAAGGGGTACCATCCTTGGGAAACTGACAAAGGTCATGGAGCAGGCAGGTCCAGGGACGGAGCCAAGGCGGTGCTGTACCCCCAAGTTGTCAAGACAGTTCTAGGAAAGCGGAAGGAAAGAGAATGGAGCAGTTGACGGAAGCAGACTCCTGGTGGTAGTAGGGAGGAAGGGCGGCCTGCATACCCTAAATCCAAGGAGGCGTCGAAAAAAATGTCATGAGCCGGATTTGCAGGCATGGAAGACAGATGGCTAGCATAACGACTCAGAAGGACAGCCCGCCGATAGGACAGCGGAGGTTCAGCAGTCTCAGCATAAAGGCTTTCCACAGGGCTGGTGTAAAAAGCTCCAGACACTAAACGTAATCCACGGTGATGGATAGAGTCGAGACGACGAAGAATAGATGGCCGAGCAGAGGAGTAAACTATGCTTCCATAGTCCAATTTCGATTGCACTAAGGTGCGATAGAGGCGGGGGAGGACCACTCGGTCCGTTCCCCAGGAGGTACCATTCAGGACACGGAGGGTGTTGAGGGATCGCAGACAGCGAGTCGAAAAGTAGGAAACGTGGGAGGACCAGCACAGTTTTCTGTCAAACATAAGACCCAAGAATTTAGCGACATCTGAAAACGGAAGGTTGACAGGTCCTAGATGTAAGGAAGGTGGAAGAAACTCCGTACGATGCCAAAAATTAACACAAACGGTCTTACTGGGAGAAAAGTGGAAGCCGGTTTCGATGCTCCAAGAGTGGAGGCGATTGAGACATCCTTGAAGACGTCGTTCAAGAAGGCTGGTCCGTTGAGAGCTGTAGTAGATCGCTAAATCGCCCACACAGAGGGAGCCCGAGACATCAGGAAGGAGACAATCCATAATGGGATTTATGGCAATGGCAAACAGTACAACACTTAGCACAGAACCCTGGGGGTACCCCGTTTTCTTGGGAGAAAGTACAGGAGAGAGAGTAGTGTTCACCCGCACTCTAAATGTGCGCTCTGCCATAAATTCGCGAAGAAAAAGGGGCAGCCGACCTTGAAAGCCTCAAGAGAACAGTGTGCGGAGGATGCCTGTCCTCCAACAGGTATCATATGCTCTCTCCAGATCAAAAAATATTGCTACCGTTTGGCGTTTCCGAAGAAAATTGTTCATGATATAAGTGGAGAGGGCAACAAGATGGTCAACTGCAGAACGATGCTTTCGGAAACCGCATTGGGCAGGTGTTAAAAGACTGTGGGACTCCAGCCACCAAGCTAGACGGCAATTCACCATACGCTCCAAAACCTTACATACACTACTCATGAGAGAAATGGGGCGATAGCTAAAGGGGAGATGTTTGTCCTTTCCAGGTTTCGGAACAGGAACGACGATAGCTTCCTGCCACTGTCTGGCAAAAGTACTGTCGGTCCAAATTCGATTATAAAGGGGAAGGAGGTAACACAGACTATGGTATGGTAAATGCAGCAACATTTGGATGTGGATAGCATCCGGTCCTGGGGCGGAATAGCGAGAAGAAGAGAGTGCATGTTGGAGTTCCCACATGGAGAAAACAGTGTTGTAGCTTTCGCGATTTTGAGAGGAGAAAGCAAGAGGTTGCATTTCCGCAGCGCATTTCTTCGGGAGAAACGCTGGTGGGTAATTTGAAGAGCTCGAAATCTCAGCAAAGTGTTGACCCAATGAGTTAGAAATTGCGACGGGGTCCACTAATGTATCATGTGCGGCAGTGAGCCCAGAGACCGGGGAGAAACTAGGCGCACCAGATAACCGCCAAATCCGACTCCAAACTTCCGAGGAGGGAGTGAAGGTGTTAAATGAGCTAGTAAAGAAGTCCCAGCTTGCCTTCTTGCTATCGCGGATGACGCGACGGCATAGCGCACGGAACTGCTTATAGCGGATACAGTTGGCTAATGTAGGATAGTGTCTGAAAACGCGAAGAGCACGCCGCCGCTCACGTATTGCGTCACGGCATGCCTCGTTCTACCAAGGAACTGGGGGACGCCGGGGCAATTCGGAGGTGCAAGGTATTGAACGTTCCGCAGCTGAAAGTATAACGTCTGTAATGTGAGTGAACTCATCGTCGACACTAGGAAAGTGACGGTCATCGAATGTCACTGGAGACGAAAAAAGTGTCCAATCGGCTTGGGCAAACTTCCAGTGTCGCGGGCGCATATATGGCAGATGTGGCTGCAATCGAAGGACACATGGAAAGTGGTCACTCGAGTGTGTATCAGCAAGGGCGATCCATTCGAAGCGCTGAGCTAGCGGAACAGTACCGACCGAAAGGTCCAAATGAGAGAAATTTGTCGTGGACGCAGACAAAAATGTAGGGTCCCCAGTGTTGAGGCAAACAAGATCCGCTTGGTGGAAGACGTTTATCAATAGTGAGCCACGTGGACAAGGATGTGGAGATCCCCAAAGCAGGTGGTGGTCATTGAAGTCCCCAACCAGCAAATAGGGGGGTGGAAGCTGACCAAGAAGATGAAGGAGATCAGCTCGTGCCATTGGTGTGGACGATGGAATGTATAAGTACAAAGAGAGAAGGTGTATCCAGAAAGGAAAGACGGATAGCGACAGCTTGGAAGGAAGTGTTTAAGGGGACTGAGTGATAATGGAGAGTATCATGGAGAAGAATCATGAGTCCTCCATGTGCTGGAGTGCCTACAACAGAGGGGAGATCAAATCAGACTGACTGAAAATGGGGGAAAACAAAGTGGTCGTGGGGACGCAGCTTTGTTTCCTGAAGACAGAAGATGACCGGCGAGTAGGATCATAAGAGGATCGACAATTCATCCCGACTGGCTCGAATGCCGCGGATATTCCAATGGATAATGGACATAGGGTGCTCAGAAAATGGAAGATTGTGACCAAGGTTGCCCTCAACTCAACGACAGCTCAGAGCTTGCGACTGACAGTGTGGAACGGCAGTCAGCCGAAGGCAGAAGATCCTGATCCATAGGTTGTTCAGGAGCAGCTCCTGCCACCAGCGATTGGCCGGTTGATCGGCCGCCAGCAGTGTGCCTTGGCGACACAGAAGACGGCCGAGGGCGGCTACTGCCAGGTGGTGCTGTAGATGAGACACACTGTGGCAGAGGAGAGGAACTGGGTTTCTTATTGGCCTTCTTGGAAACAGGATGTTTAGATGAAGGAGGAACTGATGGTTGTGAATTTGGGTACGTAAAAAATCTTCACGTGTAGGCTCTTTTTTGGAAGTCCGGGTGTCTGACTTTTGGGCTCGAGATTTAGCAGAACCCGATGAAGGGTGAGCCTTAGAGTGAGCAGGCGAAAGTGGGGAGGTTGAACGGGCGATCTTTGCGCTGGCCGATCTGACGACTGTCGCACTGAAGGTGAGATCACAAGTCTGCGTGGCCGCCTCCTTTGTTGGCCGAGGAGAGGCAAGGACAGTGCTGTATTTACCTGTCTGAGGCACAGTGGGCTTTCGACTGGGGGATAATTTTCGAGCAGCAAAGGTCGACACCTTTTCCTTCACTCTGATTTCCTGAATGAGCTTTTCGTCTTTAAAGATGGGGCAATCTCGAGAGGAAGCAGCGTGGTCACCCATACAGTTGATGCAACGAGGGGATGGGGGTGGACAAGCACCCTCATGGGCATCCTTGCCACACGTAACACATTTGGCCGGATTGGAACAGGACTGGCTGGTATGATTGAACCGCTGACACCAATAGCAACGTGTAGGGTTTGGGATGTAAGGGCGAACGGAAATTATCTCATAGCCTGCTTTGATGTTCGATGGGAGTTGAACTCTTGTCAAATGTCAAGAAGACAGTACGGGTTGGAACGATGTTCGGGTCAACCCTTTTCATGACTCTATGAACAGCAGTTACGCCCTGGCCAGACAGGTAGTGTTTAATTTCCTCGTCAGACAAACCGTCGAGGGAGCATGTATAAACGACTCCACGTGAGGAATTTAAAGTGCGGTGCACTTCCACCCGGACAGGGAAGGTGTGTAGCAGTGAAGAACGCAGTAATTTTTGTGCCTGTAGGGCACTGACTGTTTCTAACAACAAGGTGCCATTTCGTAATCTGGAACAAGACTTTACAGGACCTGCAATTGCGTCGACACCTTTCCGAATAATGAAAGGGTTGACCGTGGAGAAGTCATGACCTTCGTCAGACCGAGAAACAACAAGGAACTGTGGAAACGATAGAAGAACTGTCTGTGGCTGAGACTCATTGAACTTACACTTGTGAGCAGACATAGTAGAAGATGAGGAAACCATTGCGGAAGTATCCGCCATGATTACCGGCGTCTCCGATGGCGCACTCCTCCCTTGTGGGGGGCCTCTCTGAGGGCACTCCCGCCTTAGGTGATTGTTCACACCTCAGGTCACATCTCCCGAGAAACGGACGGAGGGACCAATCGGCTCTTTCGAAAGGTATCAGCTTGAGTAATTACCCCTCCCTGGGCCTGGCCATTACCAGGGGGTACGTACGTGGTCTACCTGTCTATCGGGGGCGGGGAATTACGCGTTACCCCGTCACCGGCTATGCATGGAAATGCGTGGGTTGGCCTTCAGACACGCACAGGGAGGAAAAAAGAGAAAGGGAAAAACAAAGAAGGGGAAAGGAAAGAAGAGAGGTCTCAAACGCCGCAGCGGAGAAAGGGTAAAGAGAAGAGGTAAGTAAAAGAGAAGGACAAAGGAAGGACGAAGACTTGCAAGCACAGAAAGCGAAGAATGTGTTACATTTTCGAGCATCCGTCTCCGGACGTAGGCACAAAACATACTGCCAGAGGGGGAGAAAGGGAAGGAAAGAGGTGGAGGTGACGGGGGAGGGGGGGGGGGGCAAAGATGGGGGATGGGGAAGGATGCGGAATAGGAAGGTATGCAGCCCGGAAAGGAAGGAGGGCCACATTAGCTCGGCGTCCCGTGCTCGCTACACACGTATCCACAAAAGAGTTGTGGACCCCCTGGGGGGTTTTGCAGCTGTGTGTGCTTGGCACGGTAAAGAAAGGTTCTTCACTTCACCTATGACCACATGCTGAAACTGTTTAAAAATTTGAGGAGTGGGTACACATGCTTCATGGTGTAATTCATCATGTCCTCCATTCAAATAACAGCTGTGAAGCATTTGCTAAATAATGTGTTCCAGTGGATTCCACTCAAAGGTGTTATGTATGAAACTAAATTGTGAGACAGTTGCTGACCTTCAACTTATCAGACAATTCCCACTTTGCAGTATCTATGAGAACAGAATTGCATAATGAAAAAAAAGTAACTGCCTAGGACTTCATCTAATAGAAACTGAAAAGGTCATCCCCTGCCACATACAGGGCATGCCCTACAACATAATATATTAGCTTGGTGCATAAGTTCATAGCATTTTTGTTTTACATGTTGGTATTCCAGTTGCTATGGGTTTATTTGTCGATTGTTATTTTTTATTTGTAGTTCCCTGTTGCTATCTGAGTTTACAAATCACCATTTTGTCATTTCAAGATAGTGAGTGAAGTTGTGGATGCTACAGATGGACTGTCAAGCAGAGGAATCAGATCATTTCTGACATATTCTTTTGTTTGCATTCAACAGCGGGGTGACAACAGTGGAGGCAGAAACAGCTGTGTTGTGTATTGGGATTATGCTGCTGTACAGAGCATGACAAGAAAATGTTTTTCTTATTTTAAGGAGGATCATTTTGCTACTACTGACTCTCCATGTTCAGAAAGACCTTCTGGGTTTGATAAAGATCATTTAAACAAGTTAATCCACATTGATCCACACCAGTGTACTCAAGAAATTTCAAATGTGACAGACTGTGATCATTCCACCATTGTGTGAAATTTGCATACAATGGGGAAGGTTAAAAAATCAGGTGTAAGTATACTGCATGCTCTAAGCCAAAATCACGAAAATTTGTGGGTACATCTCTGATTGCTCGTCATCAATTGGCTCGTGGTCAACAACAACCACTCCTATCCTGTATCATTACTGGTGATGAGAAATGGTGTCTTTATGCTAACTTAAGGAAAATAAAGGAATCGTTGAACCAAAACAAAGCAGCAACTCCCCGCAAAATACCTGCGCACATCCACAAAAGATAAGGTTATGCAAATGAAGCAACAGTGTGGTGTACTACAAATTGCTTCCCTGAGGTGTAACTACAACTGCTGACATTTTGTCAACAACTGAGACGATTGCAGATGTAATCAAAGAACAATGGCCAGGAAGACTGTGTGAAGTGATGCTACTCCACGATAATGCCTGCCTGTATTCTGATAGAGGGACAAAAAGCACTATTCAGGAGTTGGATTGGGAAGTCATTCCGCAACCATATTATTCAACTGATCTAGCACCCACTGACTTTCACCTTTTGCACTCTACCAAACAACCTTCAAGGAACTTCCTTCCAGGAAGCGAAAGTGCTCCAAACATGGCTTGATGAGTTCTTTACTTCAATACCACAATTTCTACAGTCGGATACTCAAAAGGGTAGTTCAGCATTGGGAGATCATTGTAAATAGTAAAAGAGATTATACTATTGATGCCCAAGGAGAAGATGGAATTACTGCAGAACTATGGAAACTAAATGATGAAATATTAACAGGAAAAATCCAGAAAATCATATTAAACATTTGGGAAACAGAACAGATCCTTTCTGAACGGAAATGCGCACTCAGCCATCCACTCCACAAAAAAGGGGACAAAACTGAACCAAATGATTACAGGGGTATCTCACTCGTGCCGGTCACATATAAAATCCTGTCAAAAGTTCTCATGAATAGATTAGAAGAACAAGCTGACCCACAAACAGGAGAATACCAGGCTGGTTTTCGCAAGGGACAATCATGCATAGAGCAGATCTGGAATCTGAAAATGATTCTCCAGATGAGAAACACCTGAAACACAGTGGTCACTTTCATAGATTTTAAAAAGGCTTACGACTCAATAGACAGAGTAGTGCTCTGCAACACGCTGGAAGAATTCAGCATTGACAGAAACACAAGAGCAATCATTCGGCAAAACATTAACTGACACAATCTCCAAGGTTAAATTTATGGGGGATATCTCTGAACCATTTGAAATCCAAACTGGAGTGCGACAGGGTGACGGACTTTCACCATTACTCTTTAATATCATTCTTGGAAAAATTATCAGGACATGGGAAAAAGAAGTCAAAGAAATCCAAATTGGCATTAGAAAAGATAACAGATTCAATGTGAAGTGTTTAGCTTTTGCAAATGATCTTGCAATCCTCACAAATAATAGAAAAGAAGCCACTAACGCCATAGAGAAGTTACAGGAAATTGCACAAAGAACTGGCCTGCAAATCTTGTATGAGAAAACGCAGAGACAAATTGCCTATTGTGACAACCCATGGGAAAATTGTACAAGTACCACATTTTAAGTACCTGGGAGAAATCATCCAGCCATGAGGGATCAACCTAAAGGCCAATGAGGAAAAAATATAAAAACTGCAGAAAGCATATATACTCACGTGGAACTATTATAACAAAAAGTCCACATCCATTAACGCAAAATTGAGGCACTACAACACTGTCGTACTTCTGGAGGCTCTCTATGCATCTGAAGCAACACAAATAGGTGGGCAAACTAAAATCAAAGAAATAGAAAAACAAGAAAGAAAAATTCTCAGGAAAATTTTTGGCCCAATACAAGAGCAAGGAATCTGGAAGAAGAGACCAACATCAGGATTATATAAATACACAGACAAGATTACAGATACAATAAGGAAAAGAAGAATGCAGTTCTAAGGACATATCCACAGGATGAATGAAAACAGAATTTCAAAGCAAATTCTTAAAGTCATCAACTCAGGCAGAGGAAAAACAAAATGGATAAAAGAAGTTGAAGAGGACCTCAGACAAGCACACATAACAGTAAATGATGCAGAAAATAGAACTGAATTCAGGAACATCATCAAAAAACATAAATTTGACACCACAACACAGAAGAGACCAGGATAGAAATAGACAGCGGAGTGAAAGAAACAACACAATGAACACATGAAAAAAAATTGGGCTCAGAAAAAACATAAACAATCATCATAAAGGAATTCAAGTTCAAACACTCTCTTTAAATGGGAATAATTGAAAATCATAATTTTTTATTATTTTGAGCTTTTCCTCATTACAGAGGCTTATCTCCAACATAACAATTTACTTGGAAATTACAATACAAACAATAAATTTTCAAAATATTCCTCCAGGTGTTTCGATCCTGTGTGTACTCTTCCTCTGCGCCCATTCTTCTCATTGTGTGCTGTACATTTTGGAGCCAGGTGGTCATAGGTCATCCTCTTCTTCTTCTCCCCTCCGGTTCCCACTGCAGTATCAATTTTGGTATTCTGGTTTTCTCCATTCGTTGTACATGCCCGTACCACTGTAATTTCTTCCTATCCATTACGTCATATATTCTTTCTTTTATTTCCATTCTCCTTATTATTTCGGTGTTCCTTATCTTTTCTTTCCTGGAGATTCTTGCCGATCTTCTCCAGAAGTCCATCTCTACAGCTTGTAATTTTTTAATACACTTCATGTTAATTGTCCAGGTCTCCGTTCCATACAGAACCACACACTCTAATATGGATTTGTATATTAATTTTTTAGTTCTGCCCATTACATTCCTGCTCCATAAGACGAGTTAAGCATCCCAATGAACCTCCGTCCGCAACTAATTCTTTTATTGATTTCTGACTCTGATTTTCCCTTGATTTCTAAAATGGATCCCAAATAACAGAAAGTGTTTATCTTTTTGATTTTCTTTCCTTCAATGTATAGCTCATCTGAATCATTAGTCAAGTATTCTGTTTTTTGGTAATTAATCTTCAAGCCCCAAGTTTTGTATGCTACTGCTAGTTGATTGCACATATAGTTAGCATCCTCCCCATCTTGTGCTATGACTACTTGATCATCAGCAAACAATAAATGATGTAGGTAAACTCCATCTCTTATTTCTAATCTCATACTATTACATTTACGAGACCATGTTCTAAGGCTAATATCTATATAGTTTTTAAATAATGATGGGGACATGGGACAGCCCTGTAAAAGGCCTTTGCTTGTTCTAAATTTCTGTGAAAGTTTATTACCAACTTTCACGTGGCAAATGTTATCTTTATACAGGGTTATTACAAATCATTGAAGCGATTTCACAGCTCTACAATAACTTTATTATTTGAGATATTTTCACAATGCTTTGCACACACATACAAAAACTCAAAAAGTTTTTTTAGGCATTCACAAATGTTCGATATGTGCCCCTTTAGTGATTCGGCAGACATCAAGCCAATAATCAAGTTCCTCCCACACTCGGCGCAGCATGTCCCCATCAATGAGTTCGAAAGCATCGTTGATGCGAGCTCGCAGTTCTGGCACGTTTCTTGGTAGAGGAGGTTTAAACACTGAATCTTTCACATAACCCCACAGAAAGAAATCGCATGGGGCTAAGTCGGGAGAGCGTGGAGGCCATGACATGTATTGCTGATCATGATCTCTATCACGACCGATTCGTCGGTTTTCCAATCTCCTGTTTAAGAAATGCCGAACATCATGATGGAAGTGCGGTGGAGCACCATCCTGTTGAAAGATGAAGTCGGCACTGTCGGTCTCCAGTTGTGGCATGAGCCAATTTTCCAGCATGTCCAGATACACGTGCCCTGTAACGTTTTTTTCGCAGAAGAAAAAGGGGCCGTAAACTTTAAACCGTGAGATTGCACAAAACACGTTAACTTTTGGTGAATTGCGAATTTGCTGCACGAATGCGTGAGGATTCTCTACCGCCCAGATTCGCACATTGTGTCTGTTCACTTCACCATTAAGAAAAAATGTTGGTTCATCACTGAAAACAAGTTTCGCACTGAACGCATCCTCTTCCATGAGCTGTTGCAACCGCGCCGAAAATTCAAAGCGTTTGACTTTGTCATCGGGTGTCAGGGCTTGTAGCAATTGTAAACGGTAAGGCTTCTGCTTTAGCCTTTTCCGTAAGATTTTCCAAACCGTCGGCTGTGGTATGTTTAGCTCCCTGCTTGCTTTATTTGTCGACTTCCGCAGGCTACGTGTGAAACTTGCCTGCACGCGTTCAACCATTTCTTCGCTCACTGCAGGCCGACCTGTTGATTTCCCCTTACAGAGGCATCCAGAAGCTTTAAACTGCGCATACCATCGCCGAATGGAGTTAGCAGTTGGTGGATCTTTGTTGAACTTCGTCCTGAAGTGTTGTTGCACTGTTATGACTGACTGATGTGAGTGCATTTCAAGCACGACATACGCTTTCTCGGCCATTTTGTCTCACTGCGCTCTCGAGCGCTCTGGCGGCAGAAACCTGAAGTGCGGCTTCAGCCGAACAAAACTTTATGAGTTTTTCTACATATCTGTAGTGTGTCGTGACCATATGTCAATGAATGGAGCTACAGTGAATTTATGAAATCGCTTCAATCATTTGTAATAGCCCTGTACATCTGGTGTATTATTTTAATCAAGGAAGGGTTTATGTTTGCCATATGTAGTGCTCTCCATAGTAATTTTCTTGGAACATTATCATACGCTTATTCTAGATCTATGAAAATTAATCCTATATTTTTTTATTTTTCCCTATGTTTCTCCAAAATCTGTCGTAATGTGAAAATATGGTCTACACAAGATCTCCCAGCCGTGAATCCACATTGTTCATCTTGGGTTCTACAATTTTTATCCAGTTTGTTTTTAATTACTTTCGCAAAAATTCTCATTAATGTGTTTGTAACACAAATTCCTCGATAGTTTGAACAAATTTTGCGATCCCCTTTCTTAAATATTGTACTAATGTAACCTAGCTTCATCTGTTGGGTATTGAATCTCCATGTATCATTTTGTTGAAGAGCTGTGTTATCAGTTTCACAATTTTGTCACCACCATATTTCAGACATAATAATAATAATAATAATAATAATAATAATAATAATAACTGATGCCTAAAGTCTGTGTTGTGTAGCTGTTGTGTTTATTAAATTTATGGAAAAATGCTATGAAATTATGCACCAACCGAACATACTACCACTGACAGGTTCAAATGAGTAGTGGTATATGAACTTCACGAAAACAGAGTCCTTTCACCTTTATCGTTGTTCCCACAATACTTCACTGTTAAAACATGTAGTCTTTCATGAAGGTCTGAATGAGATTCTAGTTGTTATTACAGATGTTTTTAAAAAATCAATGCCATTCTACATCTTCATTAGTAGAAGAGGAAGAGGATTAGAGTTTAAAACCCTGTCAACAAAGGTCGATTATGAAATGCGATTATGAAATGACAGGGAAGGAAGTTGGGTAAGCCCTTGTCAAAGGAACCACTTCGGCAGTTGCCTGGAATGATTTAGGGAAACCAAGGAAAACCTACATCTGGATGGTCAGATGCGTATTTGAACTGTCATCCAGCCAAATGTGAGTCCAGTGTGTTTACTAGTAGGTCAGTATAGGTTAACTGAAAGTTGACAAAAATAGTGTCATGACAGACAGGCTTTTTTCACTCTGGTTTATGGTATACATGTTATTACCATAACTTCTCTTATACTGTTTTTAACATATGATGCTTCTTATCATGACAGAGTCACTACAAGACCAGTTGATGAATCCCTGCAGAAACAAGTATGTAGTGTTTACTCTTCAAGCAACTTTCCTGCAGCATTTTTTGAGTATACACATTAACACTGTGTTATCTAGTTGCCTGTGTACCAGCTTCAGTGACAGATCCAGCCTTAATATGGTGATCAGTTATTAAACGTTAATGCAATGAGAAGGTTTTTCGAACTTGATAATTTTTCTATTCATTATGTTCATAAAAGTTATCATTCATGCACAACAGTACAATTTTATTGAAGTTCTGTTATAACCAAGTAATTGAAATGTGGCCCTATTATAGCCAAGCAATTACCAAGAAGCTTAGAGTACCAAGCAGCTTAGAGTTATCACACCTAACAGCCCTTGCCACATAACGGCAAGAAGGTTTAAGGAACACAAAAAAGTCTATGATAGAAAACAGTACTCAAATTACATTGTAATGTTTATGACATGCAGAAATTACAGTAGAGTGAGTAAACAGTTAATACAAAACAGTTATATAAAATCACTACTGAAGTGGGTGTGGGGAAACTTACTTGTTGACATGAAGAAATGCATTCAGGTCCACAATAATGGAGACCAACAACAGGGCCTCTCTGAATGATGCTGTTGTAAGAAGTTGACCTAAAAACTTTCTCCGCTTCGGCTGTACTCAACTGAACCTCCTTGCTCAGAAGTAACAAACAATCAGCCTGGAACAATATCACAAAAATAAGTGATAACACTTATAACAAAGATGATATTTATACTTATTACGATACAACGGGACTCATTCAACCATTCAACATAAGCACAGAGAAAATTAATATAGCTTCAGTGGTGGTGGTAGTAGTAGTAGTAGTAGTAGTAGTAGTAGTTCTAGGTCAAGCAAAGTGCATGTTTGGGATGAGGGTTACACAGGTTAGTTATGGTGGGTTGTTTAAGGGATCAAACAGCAAAGTCATCAGTCCCTCATTCAACAGGTATGCCATACGGAGTTAGTGACATCAGCCAGAAACTTGAGCAAATTGTGTTAGTATGTAGGAGTGGTAAAACTGAGGCACTGAAAGCAATACTGATGCCTGACATGAGAAATAATACAGGGTGATTCAAAAAGAATACCACAACTTTAGGAATTTAAAACTCTGCAACGACAAAAGGCAGAGCTAAGCACTATCTGTCGGCGAATTAAGGGAGCTATAAAGTTTCATTTAGTTGTACATTTGTTCGCTTGAGGCGCTGTTGACTAGGCGTCAGCGTCAGTTGATGCTAAGATGGCGACTGCTCAACAGAAAGCTTTTTGTGTTATTGAGTACGGCAGAAGTGAATCGACGACAGTTGTACTGCGTGCATTTCGAACGAAGTATGGTGTTAAACCTCCTGATAGGTGGTGTATTAAACATTGGTATAAACAGTTTACAGAGAATGGGTGTTTGTGCAAAGGGAAAAGTTCTGGACGGCCGAGAACGAGTGATGAAAATGTAGCACGCATCCAGCAAGCATTTGTTCGCAGCCCAGGAAAATCGACTCGCAGAGCTAGCAGAGAGCTGCAAATTCCACAATTTCAGCAGGATGGAGCGCCACCACATTGGCACTTATCTGTCCGTAACTACCTGAACATCAACTACCCGAGGCGTTGGATCGGCCGCCAGGCAGCCCGTGACAGAGCACTTCATCACTGGCCTCCAAGAAGCCCTGATCTTACCCCCTGCGATTTTTTCTTATGGGGGTATGTTAAGGATATGGTGTTTCGGCCACCTCTCCCAGCCACCATTGATGATTTGAAACGAGAAATAACAGCAGCTATCCAAACTGTTATGCCTGATATGCTACAGAGAGTGTGGAACGAGTTGGAGTATCGGGTTGATATTGCTCGTGCGTCTGGAGGGGGCCATATTGAACATCTCTGAACTTGTTTTTGAGTGAAAAAAAAACCTTTTTAAATACTCTTTGTAATGATGTATAACAGAAGGTTATATTATGTTTCTTTCATTAAATACAAATTTTTAAAGTTGTGGTATTCTTTTTGAATCACCCTGTATAAAAGGAGATAAAAGTGTATGATGCAAAAAGAGAGAGCCAGAGATGCAACTAAAATGGAAGTTTACTTAGTTGCTGACTGGTTTCGAGCTACGCCCATTCTCAAATCAAACAATGTTTGCCAAGTAAAATAGCCATCAAAATAGCAGGAAATAAAGTGTGTATGAACGTTTATGGTATGGGGGGGGAGTCACTTCTTGGTCATGTCATAGGACGAAAGTAAAATCAAGCAAATTGCAGGAACTTACTTCCCCTTGAGCAGATGGAGGATCCTTTCTATCTACTAAACTGATCGTACCCGGTGCCAAGCATTACTCTGTTGTAAAAGAACGTGGTGATGTACTTGTTACTATACGGTCCAATACGAACCTGAACATGTTAAGGGGTTCGATGTTACAGTACAATGTAACACGGAAGATTAACGAAGAATAACATGAAAACTTGGAGAAATGAGGGGTGCATTTCACAGATTGTATACATCAAGCCCTGTCAGACAATCAGGTTGACACCAGAGCAATCACCGTCGCTTTTGAGGGAGATTTGCTTCTTGAAGAAGTAGAAGTCATGGTCTAACATTATTAAGTTGTGTTTCCCACCCCTGACGCGGTGCCCCCCCCCCCCCCCCCTCCACAAGATGGCACCCAGTCAGAGAAATGCTCACTTGGCTGGATTGACAGTGTCCGGAGTCCTGTTGCCTCACCCCCCCCCCCCCTCCCCCCAGCACCCCCCACCCCCATCACACATACAAGCACATACTCTCAGCATGTGCAGGAAGGTAAGTGTTGGGTATCATCAGTCAGGGGGCTATTACTGTGCAGGTACCAGTGACCCTCACATGGACTGGTTATCGTGCTGAGTACTGGCTGACTTTCTAAACACAGCCTTCACTTGCTCATTTATAGTTGACATACAAACATGGTGGGTCACTTCACTTCACAATGTGTAATGTGGAGCAATGTTCGAAGTGACCACTATGAGGTATGTTGGAAATGCAAGTTGTTCTGTTGACAGCTGATTTTAAGAGACCAGTGACTAAACTGCGCCAGACAACAGGTTTTGTAGCCTCGAGTTTAAACTCATGTCCTAAGCTAACCACAACCGTATGATGTGTAATGTATCTGAGAAAACAGAGGTCAATAATCTGCTGCAGAACTACAATCATGATCACTTTGTTCACCAGAATTAAAGCTAACATCTACTAGTAAACTGTAGACAGAAAAGGTTCAGTTTCAACGTTAAAAGCAAACTGTAATTTTTAGCTATCACTGGTTACCTAAAACTATTCTCACACTTGCTACAAAGGCTGCTCCGTTACCAACCACTGAGCAATCCTCATGGCACTTGGTTGTAGATTGTAGGCGATACAGCCAGATTCCAAATGAAAAAGAATGATACTTTTAAACAAATTAATTGAATGAAAATAATAATAAAATCCTTTTTGATTGGATTTAGGAATGAAAATAACTTCACTACCTTGATGGGCTCCGAACCTACAACCTTCTACAATTGAAGTTCATACACTAATAATTGCACTAAAGCACAACACTGTGTGAAGCAGCTCTAGTTATGACTGTGGTGACCCAGTTACAACAATGAATTGCCATCTTTGAAAATATGACTTCACGCAATGTCGTGCGAGCTTATCTACTGTAAGCCAATCTCTGTAATTATGACAACTGCATAGATGACACTGAATCATATCTTGTGCAGAAGTACCCAGTAGTGTTTGGTTAGTGCCCTGTATGAAATGCATGTATTTCATTAGCATCATTGTGTGTGTGGGGGGGGGGGGGGGGGGGGGAGGGGGTATGATGAGTGATGAAATACAAAATAAAGTGCCAGACCCATGATTCAGGATCCAAGTAGTTTTGATTGGACTTATAAGTAATGTGTGACTCTAGTCTCTATCAAACACATCTGTGTATTTTATGAGATATAAAGTTCCTTGATCTACACTACGTACAGTCTTTAGAATATACAACATTATTTTTTTTTTTGTATAGGCAGGAATTTCACAAGTTGTAGGAACACGTATCATCTGCAAGTATGACTGACTGACTAAATTACGGACAAGTGTCTCACTTCCAAGAAAGAGAAGTTGTATGTGTATTTCAGTTTTTCCAGCAAGCTGAATGATCTATCAGGTTTGAGCATGCAGCAGAGCTATAATTAGGTTTTTCAATTATTCTGCTGAAATTTTATGGAGAAATAACTTCTCAGCTGTGTGCCTGGAAACTGCTGGAAGAAGAAGTGATAATGTACAATGTAAACAGATGAAAGTGCAGTTACTGAAAGTGTCGAAGAGACTCAACTGTCAGGCTCATACATTATTCAGTCAATATCAGTTATGATATGGGAGCATTTCCATGCAATTATATTTTAATATTTGGTTATTTCAAAGTTTATTAGAGTGCAGAACAGTGACTCAAGAGCTGACATTTGGCACTTGGTGATTTTCTTTCTTTCGAAGCAGTTGTCATTCATTGTGTTTAAGAGAAAGACTGAAGAGGATGGCCACTGCACCTACCAGCACATCCCATGCACTCTTAGGACTGGATTGGCAGCCATTTCTTAAGATCTTCCTTGAGGGTCAACATGCTGAGGAAGTCTGATGTCAATGGATACCACATCATCATCTAACCTAGAAACAGAAGGTTCAGTATTTGGTGTTCAGTGACTAGTTTCTTTCTCAATCAGGACAGGAATGAGGAATAGAGTTCAATGACACACTGATGTTGAGGCCATTACAGTTGGAGGTTTAGCTCTGTTGGAGAAAGATTAAGGGAGAAAGCAGCAGATGCCCCAATTAGTGTACCACTTCAGTATCTGCCTGAACTCTTTTAGGGAAACCACAGGAAACCTAAATTAGGATGCCAGACATGGATCTGAAATCCATTCTTTCTAAATATGGCACCTGATGCTTAAATAACTTCTGCAAATAGGAAGTCACAGAATTTTACCACATTTACAAAGAGAACAATAATGCAATATTAGAGATAAGAAGTTCTTTGTCCGCAGTGGCTGCTGTATGATTAATTGAAACTTGTCAAGATATGGGGTGAAGCAAGCTAAGAAAGTGGATTTGATTTGCACTCTCTGAAGCTATGACCAGGGCAAAAAATCATGGTTTTTTTCAAATACACAGTACAGCAGTTAAAAAATATTCACTGACATAATTTACAATTACAGCATGTGAATATTAAGTTTGTATATCATTCAAATTATGAACAGGACAAAATTGACAAAACAGTTCTTTGTTAACAATCAGGCACTCTCTCAGTGTGCTACTGCTGTGAAGAGGATTAGTGGGCAATGTCTTGTGAAACTGATTATACTGTCAGGCAACATACTGTACAATCAGGTCTTAGAGTTTGAATAAATTTGTAGAATCTGTAGTTACCTAGTATCATCAGCAAAAGAATGTCTCACAAGTGTAGAAAGAAGATAGAGTAAGAGAAAAAAATTACAACAGTCATGTAATCTCAGTTCAGCTTTTAACTGGACTGGAGCAGAAGCTGGTATTCTTTCAGTAACAGGACGTGAGTGAATGTCAACTCACGGTTATATTTTGACATAAATTGACAATGTCATGAAGAGGATAGACTGCTACTTACCACACTCTTCCCCAGTACCTTTGCCACCACTGAAATTGAGAGTGCATGGAATGGAAAATAACTGAAATATCACAAAACTGTTTAGTAGCTATCTTATAGTAGAGTATAAGAGTAATGGATCAGACAAAATTAATATAAATGCTTTACACTAAATCAAGTCACTGAGCCAGAAAGAGCCTTACTAGCAGAGCTCAATAACTTTCTATGGACCCCACATTTGCTAACTGACAGGTGCCATTCCACATACAATCATGTCCATACACACTGGTATCGTCCTGGAAGCGAAAATAATCTTGTCAGAAATAAAACTCTTGGACAATAGCCAACAACAATAATAATAAAAATAATAACAAAAATTCTGTAGCATAGAAAGCTACAGTACACATGAGCTGTACAGAACTCCAAGCTCCAATAAGGATGGAAGTATAAAGAAGTCACAGAAGTGGGGGAGTGGGGGGAGGGGGGGAAGAGGAAGGTGAAACGCAAACTACGGCTTTCATTTCTCCTGTACTCAATGAATTTATTGTTACAAGTTTTTACATATGAAATTACATCTGCACTTCCTCCACCCAAAGAGTTGTTACAAGTGCCACAGGTTTGACAACACAATTTTGGAATGTACGGTCGAGGAGCTTGTGGTAAATATTGTACAGATTTTCATTAGCATGGTACTGCATACATGTCTTGAAAACTATATTAATTATTCAGAAAAAATATTGAACATGGAGTAAACAATGCCCATTCTTTCTAGAGAAGAAATTCAAGTGATCAAATGTTCATCCTATACCAAAGCAATGACGTAATTCGATGTAACACAGCTTCCCATCCTTAGGTTGTAAAGCTCATGCAGTTAAAGTGACTGCTTTGGCATGACTTAATAATTAGGTGAGTAGGTCCCACTTGCACTTGCCACAAGAGGCCCAACAGTAAATCTGTCACTTCAAAGACAAACATCAAACAACGGAAATTGCCCCCCCCCCCCACCCTTCTCAACCACAGAACAAAAACCTGCAATAACTGTGTCATCAGTGATGGCCCCTCATGTGGTAAACCATCTCACATCACCATAGCCAGAGTGGGCATGACAGGCTCGTTGCAAACAATATGGTCTGTTAGCTAGGTGGAAGTGTAATGAGTGACAGCTAGAGTTCGTGAAAGGTGGTAGGTGAGGGCAGAAACTTGTACAATGACTGAAAAAATCCTAGACTAACAACTACGAGGAATGTATTCATGGCGGAATATACAACATGCCAAGAATGGAACATGTGTGGATTATGACAAGATGCATTTAGTAGGATTAAGACATGAAGAATTCAGAAACCATTCTAACTGATAAAGAATTTTTGAACAATTCCTGTATGAAATATGTAGCATAGCACAATTTGTACTTACCATGAAAAATACCCCTCTGTTTGGGTAAATTTGCAACATTGTCAGCTGCATTCTGCTCTACATATTGGCAGTATTGTAAATCTTCCACGAATTTCCCTACAGGTATTAGAAGTCCCAGTTCCTGTCACTTAAACATACCCCAGACCATACAATTTCCATCACTCGTCTGCCATTTTGACACCTTCTGTGATGGATAAATAACACCAAAGTGTTGATGAAAAATACAAACTGAGTAATGGAAAGCTGACAAGTTGTTAAGCCAAAATACATTTAATAAGGAAAGACGGAAGATTAAGGTTTAATGTCATGTCAACTACAAGGTCATTGGAGATGGAGCACACAGTCTTTTTGAAGGGAACCATTTTGGCATTTGCCTTAAGACTTATGGAAACCACAGAAAACCTAACTCATGATGGACAGATCGGGATTTGAACCACTGTCCTCCTAAATGCAAGTCTGGTGACTTATCACTGTCCCACTTCATTTGGCGAGACTTTTTAATACGTGTCTATCACCCAACTGATAAGCTAGTAGTACCAACTAGATTGTTTATAATGGTAATCTACACCAGTTACAGATGAGAGAGTCAAAGTACATTGACACTGTCTACTGCATAAGGTCATCAGGGGTATGCTTCTAGGTTAACTACTGTTGTATTGCATAATCAGATATCAAAGTGCAGAATATGCTGGCAAGTACCAGTCACTGGAACATCTCAACTTTCACTTTTCACAGCGCTCCTCAGTTGTACTAATGATTCATTATTTTTACAAAAGTCACCACTCCCAAATTATTTTTGTTACAACATTTAAGAACACACTACAGGCCACCAGCCCTACATGAATTTGCTGTACGACACTCATAAAATATCAGTTACTCCGTTAGTTTCCCCAGAGTGGTTGACAAGATCACTAAATATGAAATTGTGTAAAGTTGCTCACTGACTGTGTGCCCTCATGACTGATACTGTGAGCTGGTGAGATGGTCACAACTGAGTGATCAACAAATAACAGGTACCACTAGCAAAAAGATTTGCATTTCACAACTTACATATTAAGTAGGTGTATTCATATTTTTTGCTACATATGCAATATGAGCATTTTGATATTATTGTAATGAACTCCATGTTGGATTGAAGAATATGACGCTGAACGTGGGCGTCCTTTCACTACTCTTTCCTGACTTAAAACACAAATCACCACTATGATACATGAGGTATGGAATGTTCTGGCAGAACATAAATAATTTTGGAGGAAAGGTAACAATTTACTGAATAGTAGGTGCGTTAAGACTGTCAACACGCACATAAACCGACTGAAAACTTGTTAGTTTCTGGATAAACTCTTTTTTGAGCTATAGTGCATCCTGTATTTACATGGCTATAAGATGAGTTTTTTTCCCAAATCTGTCACTAAAAAATGAAGGTTTGTCTTACCTTCACAGACTGAACTTTTACTGCAGTCAATGCTTTTATGCTTTGTACTAGGTTAATGTATGGATTGTCTTACTTTTACAGATTAAACTGGCAAAAAGAGGTCACTTACACATTTAATTAGAAGATTTTAGAAGGGCTGGAGGAGGAACAGCAACACCAGTCTGGTGGAGCACTAAGACAAATATGAGGAGGGAAGCAGTTAGTGGGCAGAAAATTTCACTGCACAGCTAACTGTGTGAATGTGCACCTTGGCTTTTTCTGGACACCTATTATGTTTTAAACTGCAGTTCATTTCAATTCATTTTTTGTTAGAACTTAATTGCCTTTAAAATCGGACAAATATCCAATGATGATATACATTTCTATAGGAGATAAATTAATGCTAACAAAAATTTGTTCACAAAGAACACTTGAAACAAAAGATTAAAGCTACTACTACTCTACAGCACCATTGTTTTTTCTACGCTGGTGGCAGTATTAGCCCAAGCAGGTAAGATTACAACCAATACAGCTGTAGGGAGCTGAGAGCAGAACATACTATTATGATTCAGTTTGCTCAGATTGTCAGAACTGTAAACTGCAGGACTCAATAATGGGTGAAAATAGCAGCCATGATTCTGCTGTGAAATATAGATCTACAAGATCACAGTTCACAATTGCATAAATGCATAAAATACTGATTGAATAGTGAATCATGAAGCAAAGCCCACAAATAACTGTGAAACAGGAAGACAACTTGGTGTCACAAAAATGAATGTCTTTAGGTGGTATCAGATAAAGAATAAACTGAAGAAAGCAGTTCCACATGCCAAACTTTCAGGGGACTGAAGAGGGGCAGGGTTTCCTGAACTGAAGAAGCAAGTTGTTCAGCATGTACTAGAGAAACACAGTGAAGGCTCACTGATTACTTGACAAATTCTTCAAATGAAGGCACAGGAGGTAAAGAGGATTTTCCAACTACATGTGTAATGGAATTCAAACCAAGTTGTGCCTGATGCAGAAGGATGACGAAGAGGATGGGGGCTTACATTGTGATGCAAAACAGTGCTAGCTCTGCAACTTTCCGCTATGGCTGATGGAAAACGATTTATATATCAGTGTTGTATGACCAATCTCCCCCCCATGAACCATGGACCTTGCCGTTGGTGGGGAGGCTTGCGTGCCTCAGCGATACAGATGGCCGTACCGTAGGTGTAACCACAATGGAGGGGTATCTGTTGAGAGGCCAGACAAATGTGTGGTTCCTGAAGAGGGGCAGCAGCCTTTTCAGTAGTTGCAGGGGCAACAGTCTAGATGATTGACTGACCTGGCCTTGTAACACTAACCAAAACGGCCTTGCTGTGCTGGTACTGCGAACGGCTGAAAGCAAGGGGAAACTACAGCCGTAACTTTTCCCGAGGGCATGCAGCTTTACTGTATGGCTGAATGATGATGGCGTCCTCTCGGGTAAAATATTCCGGAGGTAAAATAGTCCCCTATTCGGATCTCTGGGCAGGGACTACTCAAGAGCACATCGTAATCAGGAGAAAGAAAACCGGCGTTCTACGGATCGGAGCGTGGAATGTCAGATCCCTTAATTGGGCAGGTAGGTTAGAAAATTTAAAAAGAGAAATGGATAGATTAAAGTTAGATATAGTAGGAGTTAGTGAAGTTCGGTGGCAGGAGGAACAAGACTTTTGGTCAGGTGAATACAGGGATATAAATACAAAATCAAATAGGGGTAATGCAGGAGTAGGTTTAATAATGAATAAAAAAATAGGAGTGCAGGTAAGCTACTACAAACAGCATACTGAACATATTATTGTGGCCAAGATAGACACGAAGCCCACGCCTACTACAGTAGTACAAGTTTATATGCCAACTAGCTCTGGAGATGATGAAGAAATTGATGAAATGTATGATGAGATAAAAGAAATTATTCAGGTAGTGAAGGGAGACGAAAATTTAATAGTCATGGGTGACTGGAATTCGAGAGTTGGAAAAGGGAGAGAAAGGAACATAGTGGGTGAATATGGATTGGGGGAGAGAAATGAAAGAGGAAGCTGTCTGGTAGAATTTTGCACAGAGCATAACTTAATCATAGCTAACAATTGGTTCAAGAATCATAAAAGAAGGTTGTACAGTGAAACCTCTATATAACGTATTTCGAGGGACCACAAATTCTGAACACTGTATAGACGAAAACACTATAAACAGGAAGACTTCCAAATAATAATTATAGGGCATTACTGAAGATCGGGATACCACTAATCAGCTTTGACAAATGGTGCCATAGATGACATTTTAAATTTTCACAACACTGTAATATGATATTCATTGCAAATCATCAATGTATCAAATGATTAGTTTTTTGTAATTAAAACATGAGGCCCATTAGGTGGATGGGTGAAAGTAAATGGCGCTAAAAAGATCGCAAGTAGAATGTGCGTCATATATCACATGACCAGGTTCTGCCGCTGACATATGAAACACGCTGAGCGCGGGCTTTCCGAGCCGGTGCAAACTGTGAATCCACAGAATGGAAAACGATGCATCTAAGTCACTTAAACGTTATAAAGAGGTAAATAACTGACCAGGGTTCCAAAAATATAAGCATTACATGGAGGAAATTGCAATATAGAGGAAACGCAGTCAAGAGGAAAATTTAACATTGTTTATATGGGCTTAGCCGGGACTGAAAAAAACAGATGTAACATAGAGGAAAACATTATATGGAGGACCGTTATAAAGAGGTTTCACTGTATACATGGAAGAATCCTGGAGATACTAGTAGGTATCAGATAGATTATATAATGGTAAGAAAGAGATTTAGGAAGCAGGCTTCAAATTGTAAGACATTTCCAGGGGCAGATGTCGACTCTGACCACAATCTATTGGTTATGAACTGTAGATTAAAACTGAAGAAACTGCAAAAAGATGGGAATTTAAGGAGATGGGACCTGGATAAACTGCCTAAACCAGAGGTTGTACAGAGTTTCAGGGAGAGCATAAGGGAACAATTAACAGGAATGGGGGAAAGAAATACAGTACAAGAAGAATGGGTACCTCTGAGGGATGAAGTAGTGAAGGCAGCAGAGGATCAAGTAGGTAAAAGACGAGGGCTAGTAGAAATCCTTGGGTAACAGAAGAAATATTGAATTTAATTGATGAAAGGAGAAAATATAAAAATGCAGCAAATGAAACAGGCAAAAAGGAACATAAACGTCTCAAAAATGAGATCGACAGGAAGTGCAAAATGGCTAAGCAGGGATGGCTAGAGGACAAATGTAAGGATGTAGAGGCTTATCTCACTAGGGGCAAGATAGATACTGCCTACAGGAAAATTAAAGAGACCTTTGGAGAAAAGAGAGGCACTTGTATGAATATCAAGAGCTTCGATGGACACCCAGTTTTAAGCAAAGAAGGGAAAGCAGAAAGGTGGAAGGAGTATATAGAGGGTCTATACAATGATGATGTACTTGAGGACAATATTATATAAATGGAAGAGGACGTAGATGGAGATGAAATGGGAGGTACGATACTGGGTGAAGAGTTTGACAGAGCACTGAAAGACCTGAGTCGAAACAAGGCCCCGGGAGTAGACAACATTCCATTAGAACTACTTACGGCCTTGGGAGAGCCAGTCCTGACAAAACTCTACCATCTGGCGAGCAAGATGTATGAGACAGGCGAAATACCCTCAGACTTCAAGAAGAATATAATTATTCCAATCCCAAAGAAAACAGGTGTTGACAGATGCGAAAATTACTGAACTATCAGTTTAATAAGTCACAGCTGCAAAATACGTGAATTCTTTACAGATGAATGGAAAAACTGGTAGAAGCCGACCTCGGGGAAGATCAGTTGTATTCCGTAGAAATGTTGGAACATGTGAGGCAATACTGACGCTACAACTTATCTTAGAAGAAAGATTAAGGAAAGGCAAACCTACGTTTCTAGCATTTGTAGACTTAGAGAAAGCTTTTGATAATGTTGACTGGAATACTCTCAAATTCTACAGGTGGCAGGGGCAAAATATAGGGAGCGAAAGGCTATTTACAATTTGTACAGAAACCAGATGGCAGTTACAAGAGTCGAGGGGCACGAAAGGGAAGCAGTGGTTGGGAAGGGAGTGAGACAGGGTTGCAGCCTCTCCCCGATGTTATTCAATCTGTATATTGAGCAAGCAGTAAAGGAAACAAAAGAAAAGTTTGGAGTAGGCATTAAAATCGATGGAGAAGAAATAAAAACTAAGAGGTTCGCTGATGACATTGTAATTCTATCAGAGACAGCAAAGGACTTGGAAGAGCAGTTGAACGGAATGGATAGTGTCTTGAAAGGGGGATATAAGATGAATATCAACAAAAGCAAAACGAGGATAATGGAATGTAGTCGAATTAAGTCGGGTGACGCTGAGGGAATTAGATTAGGAAATGAGACACTTAAAGTAGTAAAGGAGTTTTGTTATTTGGGGAGCAAAATAACTGATGATGGTCGAAGTAGAGAAGATATAAAATGTAGACTGTCAATGGCAAGGAAAGCGTTTCTGAAAAAGAGAAATTTGAAACATCGAGTTTAGATTTAAGTGTCAGGAAGTCATTTCTGATAGTATTTGTATGGAGTGTAGCCATGTATGGAAGTGAAACATGGACGATAAATAGTTTGGACAAGAAGAGAATAGAAGCTTTCGAAATGTGGTGCTACAGAAGAATGCTGAAGATTAGATGGGTAGATCACATAACTAATGAGGAGGTACTGAATAGAATTGGGGAGAAGAGGAGTTTGTGGCACAACTTGACTAGAAGAAGGGATTTGTTCGTAGGACATGTTCTGAGGCATCAGGGGATCACAAATTTAGCACTGAAGGGCAGTGTGGAGGGTAAAAATCGCAGAGGGAAACCAAGAGGTGAATACACTAAGCAGATTCAGAAGTATGTAGGTTGCAGTAAGTACTGGGAGATGAAGCTTGCACAGGATAGAGTAGCATAGAGAGCTGCATCAAACCAGTCTTAGGATTGAAGACCACAACAACAACAACATGACCAATCTAAGGAAATGGGACAATGATTTGCTTAGCCACATGGGCCACGCTGATCAGAGCCCTGTTTATTTTGGAATGCCATCAAAAGTTACTATTGATGTGAAGGGTGTTGAAAGTGTTCATGGCTGCTGGACTCATCTTTAGCTGCCAAGAAAAAGACGGATGAGAAATGACGTGATGCTAGGGTGAAAGTGGTTTGCACATGCGCACATGACCACCAACTCCAGCATCTTGGCATTTCAGCCTGAGATGCTGGAGTTTGTGGTCACGTGTGTATGACGTGTGTTTGCTTCTGTGTACGAATGGTGTGTATGTCTCTCTGTTACTGATGAAGGTTGTGGCTGAAAGGTTTAAGTAAGTGTCTTAATTGTGCCTGTCTGCAACTTATAATATGTCTTCTTTACAATAATTCAAAAAGTGCTACATATTCAATGCTGTGGATCACATAGATGATGACATGCTATGGGAGGAGTATCAGGAAGGAAGAATAGCTAGTGGGCATACAAATGATGATCATACTGGTGGTGATGATTAAAAAAGTTATACCACAGTTGACTGGCTTAGGTAGTATTGGGGAGGGGGGGGGGGGGGGGGGTAAGGGGAAGTGAAATACAGAAGCGTTCGATTCCACCCATCTGCTTTGACCCATGACGTCACACCATCCACCACGACTCCAATATGGCACCTATGACGTCATTATGTAAACATGATAACAAACATGGAAATATCGAAAAACCAACACACACATGTTCCACAAAAAAACTAATGACACCAACGGGACAAGCGTGGGAAATTGGGGGTTTTTGGTGGGGACAAAGTAAATATAAACACATTTAGACACACACCTCCATACCAA